>NC_139962.1:58268255-58398255 GCF_963454915.1 Gymnoscopelus microlampas | reverse complement strand
CATTTTTTTCAAAAATAGCAGATCCACAAGCTCATAGCGCGGCACTCGGTGCCGCGCTATGAGCTTGTAGATCTGCTATTTTTGAATAGCCAAAGTGTAAAATAATGCTTTTTTAGCTCAAATCTAAAAATGACACAGATGCGTCCCGGGTCTTAATGGGTTGATATGAGTTATTATGCTCAAAAACATGACTCACTCGAATCAGCCATTTAGCTGGGGACCCCCTGGAACCCCCCTCAAGGACCACTGGGGGTCCCTGGACCCCACTATGAGAACAAGTGCTATACATGTATAGCACCACTGCCATACAGAGAACCCGTTCAGCTTCTGTACGGTTCTTTAGGGGTTCTCTAGTGGTTCTCCAGCTTAGTTTAGACACCTCTCTAAGCTCTATATTTAGCACCATTAAGACAAAGGTGCTATAACGCACTTTTAGGATACTGTTGCACCAAAAGAGGTTCCCCAATGATTACAAGCCAAAGAGCCACTTATAGCGCTGTTTAACACCATTACTGTGAAGTGTGTGTGACATGGTGCCAGTGGTGTAATGTAACTTAAGTGCATTTACTCAAGTACTGTAAGGTACAATTTTGAGGTACTTTTACTTTACTGGAGTATTTCCAATTGTCTGTACTTTTACTAATACTCCACTACATCTCAGAGGAAAATATTGTTCTTTTACTACACTACAATTATTTGTAAACTTTAGTTACTTTGCAGATATAAATGATTACATTACAAAACATACATTAACCACTTTAGCCCTATTAGCCCTATTATTTAGCTACTTGAAAATAGCCGACAGCGTTGTGAGCTTGTAGATCTGCTATTTTCAAACATTTTAGTTTCTTTTACTTTTGGTACTTTAAGTCCATTTTGATACCAATACTTTTGTACTTTTACTCAAGTAAATTCTGAATGCCGGACTTTTACTTGTAACAGAGTACTTCTACATTGCAGTATTGATACTTTTACTTAAGTAAAACATTTGAGTACTTTTCCCTCCACTGCATGGTACACACAGTCTTAATTTGACTCTGAGAGTGTACATACGGAACATATGTACACTCTCAGAGTTACGAAATGAAGTGACAGTGAAGATTACCGTGTATAATACGCTTTATATAACTAATATAACCATTAAACGTCAGTATCGGCAGACTGAACCAATATATACTCACTGTCACTGAGATTTACTGCTGTGTTTTCATTTCTTATCTACTTCACGTCGTCTCGTTATGCAATCACAACAATGAAGGGTGTGGGCACACATACAGTAATAATAATAATGCATGCTCAGCTGTTACTAATTTTCTTCAGCACAATGCTCACACTGCACCTCCATGTGCCAGTGGAAATGTCATTGTGTCCAGTGGTGGAAGATTCATTACATTTTAAGTAAAATACCACAATTTAGAAATACTTTGTTACAAGTAAAAGTCTGGTATTTACAATTTACTTGAGTAAAAGTACACAAGTTTTGGCATCAAAATATACATCAAGTACCGAAAGTAAACATACTCATTATGCAGAATGGCCCATTTCACAAGTTCAATATGTATAGAAATCTTTTGAAAATAGCCGATCTACAAGCTTACAACGCGTCACATCGCGCCGCGTTGTAAGGTTGTAGATCTGCTATTTTCAAATACCCAAAGTATATAGGCTAAAGTGGTTACGTTTTGTAATAATAATCTACAAAGTAACTTGTAACTAAAGTTTTCAAACGAGTGTAGTGGAGTAAATATAATATTTGCCTCTGAGATGTTGTGGAGGAGTAAACGTATTGAAAATTGGAAATACTCCAGTATAAATATAGCTCAAATGTGTACATATAAGCACAATACTTGAGTACATGTACTTAGTTACTTTCCACCGCTGAGAGTATCAGTGAGTTGGTGGTAGGATACATTCGGTTCATATTCACCAAGACAAAACATAGCCTATGGCGGCTTCAATGTTCTTCTTATTAAGTTGACACTAAATGTCAAAATTCTGCCAAAAGAACTATAGCTTGTTAGGTACAGTATGTTCTCTCAGGTCAACAATTATGCACGCTACATTACCCTGGGCTGTTATTACACATGCGGAGCATGTGATGTATGATTGTGAACACATGCTGCGGGGTATTCCTGTGTTGTTTGCTATAGGTGGTTCAGCTCCGTGGCTCTGTTTGGATTGGGGATTCGTGGCCTTAAGGGGGATGTTTGACAGTCAAAGAGCATGAGAGACATGCGTCTCTTATAAGATACGTGTTCCTGTTATAAGATAACAGGAACGTGTTATGTTATAATGTCAGTGGTGAAAAGTAACTGAGTACATGTACTCAAGTACTGTACTTATAAGTGCGCTTTTGAGGATTTTGTTTTACTTTACTGGAGTGTTTCCAAGTTTCAATACTTTTACTTCTACTCACTTTTCAGAGGCAAATATTGTACTTTTTACTCCTCTACAATTATTTGAAAACTTCTAGTTACTAGTTACCTTGTGAGTAGCCTACTTTTACATTTGGTACTTCAAGTATATTCTGATGCCAATACCTACTTTTACTCAAGTCAGTTTTGATTACAGGACTGTTACTCGTAAGCAGAGTGTTTCTACATTGCTGTATGGATACTTTGTGCAGGGGTTTTTAACAGGAACATGTTATGTTATAGTGTTCTGTTACGTAACACGTCCTGCACTCCTCAAGATGAAGTGCAGGAGGAGTTGATGTATGTAACACGTACCATGGTCTGGGCTATGTACCGTTTGCACCTAATTGCTAACTGCGCCTCAATACGTTAAGGCTGCAGGATTTATGTCCTTCCTGGATTTGGAACCCAGGTCTCCCACACAGGAGGAAATGTGTACCAGTGGAGCTGAGATGGAAAACCCATTACTATTCCCGACACCAGGGTCAAAATATCTCAATGGAAGTGTTGGGAGTGGTCTCCCTACACCAACCACTGCAGATGTAATTTATCGTTGTTGTCGGGCAGAAACCTCCTATCTCCCATATTCTAACTTGTTGTGTTTTTTTCGTAAATTAACGTCCCTGCTTGATCATACTAGAGCGTCAAACAAAAGCATCAACAGTAGCAGATCTGGCCCTGACCGCTGGCCTAGCGGTCCGGGCACCTCCGGGCTCCAATGTAACCTGACAGCGCATCGCGAGGTCGAGACCCGATCCCGACGAGCTTTTGCTGCATGTCTCTCCCCATCTCTCTCTCTCCCTGTTTCCTGTCTGTGTCTACTGTAAATATAAAGACCAAAAAGCCCCCAAAAGTATATTAAAACATAAAAAAAAAAAAAATTAAGTAGCAGATCCGCAAACTCGAAACGTGGCGCCAAGCGACGCGTTTTGAGCTTGTAGTTTTGCTAATTTTGAATTTCAATCCTGAAAAGTAACAGTTTTGGACTTATGAGGTTTCCACCCGACAGAGACGATATTGTGTTGACATACTCTACCATAAAGATTTGTCAAAATAACGTTTTAATCATTTTAATCATCAACCCATTAAGACCGGGAACGCATCTGTGTGTCATTTTTACATTTCTTTGGCTATTCAAAAATAGCAGATATACAAGCTCATAGCGCGGCACCGAGTGCCGCGCTATGAGCTTGTAGATCTGCTATTTTTGAAAATATCTAGCAAAATATCTAGCAAAATCTTGGATTATATATTTTTTAAAGCGAACATTTGTAAAATATTTAGTTCCAGGAACCCCCAGAAGCAAAGATTTGAGTTACAAATATCCGCAAAAAAAGAAGAAAAAAAAATCAAATATTTGCACAATTTTTCATGATTTTTCAAAAATAGCAGATCTACTACAAGCTCATAGCGCGGCACTCGGTGCCGCGCTATGAGCTTGCATATCTGCTATTTTTGAATAGCCCAACGAAATCTAGAAAATGATACACAGATGCGTTCCCGGTCTTAAAGAGTTAAAAGAAAATGACTCCGGATTGCAGTTTCAACACAGTTGAGCTGGCTCCAAGCTGCTGAATGTTATAATAATAAACTGAACATGCTTCCGTTTGGGGAGGGTGTGACCATGACTATTGTGAGTTGATAACAAGACAGTCCAGCTCAAGGGTTAAAGCACTTAAGCCCTGTGTGTGTGGTGGCTTCAACACATTAGTCACTGAGAGCCAAACGGGTTGACATTAGTCAGACGTGTGCACAATGACAGCAATGTCCACAGCTCTTGTTATCATTTGCCGTTCCATTTATTTTTATAAACACCTTTCAGGTTGGTAGCAGCCAGGCTCATGATTCATATCTATAGATGATTTTTTTTTACTTTACTGGAGTATTTCCCATTTTCAATACTTTTACTTCTACTCCACTACATCTCAAAGGCACATATTGTACTTTTACTCCACTACAATGATTTGAAAACTTATAGTTACTAGTTGCTTTGTAGATTTTGATTACAAAACATACAGTAACCACTTCAGCCCTATATGCATTTCGGCCATTTGAAAATAGCAGATCTACAAGCTCACAATGCGTCGCATCGCGACGCATATTGAGCTGCTATTTCCAAAATACTTTTTATGCATTGGAAAACTTGAAATGGGACATTCTGCATAATGAGTACTTTCTACTTTCGGTACTTTAAGTACCAATACTTTTGTAATTTTGCTCAGGTAAATGTTGAATTCCGGACTTTTACTTATAATTTCTATACGTTTTCTATAAGTTATATTTCTATAAGTAATTTCTACATTGCAGTATTGATACTTTTACTTAAGTAAAAAAATGTGAGTACTTTTTCCACCACTGATGTTTTCCGATTCTAAATCCACACAGATAAAACAGATAGACACACACAGTATCGCCGACACAGTCGAAATTGTCTGTCTATATTTGCACCGTATGTACTTACAGTATTTGACTGGAGTCCCTCAGGGGGGCTATACTGAGACTCCTCCTCCCCAGCCAGGGGTCCTTGGGAAAAGTGCAAAAGTAGTTAATATAGCATCAAAAATAGCAGATCAAGCTCACAGCGATCTTGTACATCTGCTATTTTTGAAAACATTTAAAAAATCTTTAAAAAGTATTGGAAAACTGCTCGAGGGTTCATGTGGTTAAAATGTGGTAGAATGCTGTTTAGAGAGGATGCTACTCTGTTAGCATGCCAGACATCAGCGCACAGTAGGGACATCCACTTAACAAGAAGAAGCATTCTGGAGTGACAAAGGCACTTTGCATAGAACATTAATTACTACAGCTCATTAACTTCATAATTATGCATCCTGACAGGTCATGAAGAAAAAAAAAAAGAAAACTGCCCTGTCTAACAGCTTTTGCTCTGTAATTCTAGAGGCTATTAGAATATTAAAGAGGGCTATAACCATAACATAAACCACTTGAGATAAATGATCTGCCAATACGCGCGGTCACCTGTAGACCTTATGTGACTTCTACTGCTCTAAGTAATATAACAGATTTTTTTCACTAAAATGCCTAATCTACAAGCTCACAACGTGCCACGTTGCGATGCATTGTGAGCTTCCAGACCGGCTGCTTTCAGCGAAGAGATTTGGTGTTGATGGACAAAAGGGGCGGACCTAGTATAGAGCCCTGGGTCAATTGCTGTAAGTATATACTGTGGGGTTGTTAAGAACATTGTAGGCCACCTGACTTCTCTATTATATCTTAGAAAACAACATCCACAATGCATATACATACTCCTTAACGCTGCACTATGTAACTTTACTCTTCTACCCCGGATTTGAACCTGGTTTCCTGCCTGCTTGCTCAGGGGATAACTTAAATCTTGACCATCAGGTCAAAATTTGTGTCAGATCCTGTGTCTATAGGTGAGCCATGACCTTTGACACGATCGAAATGTCTCAATAGAAGAGCAGGGAGACAAAATACAACCACCCCAATTGTATAAGTTATATTATATTAACATACTCTACCATACAGATTGGACAAAATGACATTGTATGCATTTTTTAAAAAGTTACATATATACCCATTAAGACCTGGAACGTATCTGTGTCACTTTTTTTCTTTCTTTTTTTTTTAGCTAAAAAGCATTATTTTACACTTTGGCTATTCAAAAATAGCAGATCTACAAGCTCATAGCGCGGCACCGAGTGCCGCGCTATGAGCTTGTAGATCTGCTATTTTTGAAAAAGTCTTGAAAATGTGTGCAAATCTTTGAATATATATATTTCTAAAGCGAACATTTGTAACTCAAATCTTTGCTTCTGGGGGTCCCTGGAACAAAACATTTTGAGATGGGGGTCCGCGGCCAAATACATAATACATTTTGGGGGTCCTTGACATGAAAACGTTTGAAAACCACTGACAGCAACATACGTTGTTTTCAAAAAAAATGTTTTTAGAACTGATTTAGAAGACATTTTGTAGAATCGGAACCCTCAGGCCTTAATGGATTAAAGGTTAATTTATGTTTCAGCGAGGAAGTGTCGTATCACATGCCTCTCGACCAACATTTTTGAAAACATTCAGTCATTTTCGCCGAAGCAAAACGTAGTCCTGTTGGAGGTTTCGGTTGGAGAGAAACGAAAAAAAAAAAAAAAAAAAAACAGCTTTGTGATCAAAATGAAGAGGGGGACGACAGGAAAAAGGTACTTAATGAACGAGGAAGGAAATGACCACAACCTCGTATACCTTTCCAGATATTGGGTTTCGGTGGCGACCGAGGCAAAGTGTCTAACCGCCATAAAATTAAGATTAAAAGGCGTGTCTGGTAACCTGACACCCATGTGAGAGAGAGAGACAATCCTATCAGTTACTATGGCCTGGGTGAACGTATACGCATCAGCAGCGTCACAGAGCCAATAATGAAGCTATATGGCACACAGAGAGTAGTTTACTTGAACGCAGCATTGAATTTCATCATCACAATGCATCCAGTCAAAAGGAAGGTCTCTTCAAAGTCAGCGTGGATTCAGTCAAATGGGCTTCGAGAGAGAGTCTACTGTGTGTGTGTGTGTGTGTGTGTGTGTGTGTGTGTGTGTGTGTGTGTGTGTGTGTGTGTGTGTGTGTGTGTGTGTGTGTGTGTGTGTGTGTGTGTGTGTGTGTGTGTGTGTGTGTGTGTGTGTGTGTGTGTGTGTGTGTGTGTGTGTGTGTGTGTGTTAGGTATATAGGGGTTGGGCTTATAGAGTTATGACTTGATTCATAATTGCAAAACACATTGTGGGCTTGTACATCTGTTGTTTTCAGTGAGTGACAAAATGTGTGTTAAAAAAAATTGTGCAAAAAGGTGAAAAATGTCATTTATAAAGCTGCTGCCCTATAAAATCTTGACATCCTCAGTAGTGTTGTATTACAAACGTGTGTGTGTGTGTGTGTGTGTGTGTGTGCGTGTGCGTGTGCGGGTGTGGTGGTGTGTGTGCGGCCCTGCTTGTGCGTGAAGAGGACCGCAAATAAGCCCATGCCACGTTAATAAGTCGACGGTGACTCTTGGAATGACGGTTAAATATTTGACATACCTTTGATAGATAGCATCTTTGTCTCCGCCAGGCCGAAGGCATGGCGAGAGAGTATGTTTTACCCTCCGTCCGTCCGTGTGTGTGTCCGTCCTGTCTGTCTGTTAGCAGCTAATCTCCGGCACCGTTGGCCCGGTCGCTCCGAAACTGTGCACACACACTCCCTGGATGCCAATTCAGAACCTCTGCCCCAATTTTTTTTACATGGGCCTGTTATAGCGCCACCAGGAGGCCGATTTGTGCAAAACCCATTTTTTTACATTACTCCTACAGATTTTATCCAAACATCATGCAAATCGGTACACAGTATCTGAGTAGTCATGTGATCAACACGGATCTGTCCGATTTCCCATATTCCATCCTCATTGCCTATGGCTTCCAAAGTTTGCAGGATTGGTCCGTTTTGAACAAAAAGCCTCAAACTATGCACTCAGCTTGCGATTTCCATGAAATTTCACACGCACATTCCCACTAGGCCGAGGAAGAAATGCCACCCTTTTCACATTGGCCTGTTACAGCGCCACCAGCAGGTCTAATTTAGAAAAACACATTTTTGGAACAAAATGCCTCAAATCATGAATGCAGTGTCCGATTGCCGTAAAAGACCTAAGAATAAATGGCACCCTTTTCACATTGGCCTGTTATAGCGCCACCAGGAGGCCACAATAACGTACCTGACCTGGCGGAGACCTGTGCTCCGAGGAGCACTTTTTCTAGTTTTCATCTGATTCTGTGTGATTATGTAACTGGACCAATGACCATGCCAGTGGCCTCTGTGAGCAAGGTCCAGGTCCTTACACAACCAGATAAAAACGTGTGCAGCCGTACACTTAGGCTGCGAAACCCGTTATCATCACCACATTTTTCGTTTCAGTTGTACATCCAAAAATCCCAGGAGGCTTGCTAATCAACTGCTACATTGAGCTCCCTAGGCATTGGGCCTTTACGCAGTGGTGTAAAGTAACTAAGTACATTTACTCAAGTACTGCAGTTAAGTACAATGTTGAGGTATTTATTTTTACTTTACTGGAGTATTTCCAATTGTCTGTACTTTTACTTCTACTCCACTACATCTCAGAGGCAAATGTTGTACTTTTACGCCACTACAATTATTTGAAAACTTTAGTTACTAGATACTTTGCAATTATCAATTATTATATTATAAAACATACATTAACCACCTTAGCCCTATTTTATACATAGGCTATTTTCAAACATTTTAGTACTTTTACTTTTGGTACTATAAGTACATTTTGATACCAATACTTTTGTACTTTTACTCAAGTACATTTTGGATTCCAGACTTTTACTTGTAACAGAGTACTTCTACATTGCAGTATCGATACTTTTACTTAAGTAAAACATTTTAGTATGTTTTTTTCCACCACTAGCCGATCTACAGGCTTGGCTATTACACCAGCGTGCAACTATAAGGCTATGTTTACACTTAAGTCTGAACAGCAAAAAAAAGAAAAAGAACAATAACATTATGGAAATTATTTTTAGCATGAAACCAATCCGGCTCAAAACCAAAGATTTGGACTAGGATTTGGACCGCCCAGATGTGTTAGCCTTAGCCTTATAGCCCACACGTTACCCCTTATCATCACCACGTTGTCTTAGTTTCAGTTGCACATGCAACAAGGACAGGAGGCTCGCTGATATGCGCGCGGCATATAAACTGCTATATTAAGCCTTTTAGAGCTGTTGTTTAGTCATAGTGATGTACGTTGGCCATTCTTGCCTCCATGTGTTGGAATTTACATCCGCCTACGAGGAGGAGCTGCTGCTGCGCCTGGTGTCTCGACAGCATGTTCTCTTCTCTGTGTAGATTATGTGCTGGAGAGAGAAATGTCCAAAGCAGTGTGTTCTGTCCATGAACCAACACTGGCCTCATTGTTCTAGACATTTTCCTTTACTCTCTTATCTGTGCTGCAGGGTGTGGGAATGTGTCTCTCTGCCTCTGCTCTCTAGGGTAGAGGTCTTGGCTGGGGGACACGGTACCAGTTGTTACAGTATATTCGAGGAATGGTCTCTTTTTAACCCATTAAGACCTGAGAAAAAAATTCAAAATCCTAAAAAAAAATCGAAAAAAAAGGTTAAAAAAAATAATTTTCGCGATTTTTCAAAAATAGCAGATCTACAAGCTCATAGCGCGGCACTCGGTGCCGCGCTACGAGCTTGTATATCTGCTATTTTTGAATAGCCAAAGACATCTAAAGTGACACAGATGCGTTCCAGGTATCAAAGGCCTTTTTTTTGGCTTTGATTTCATTGGTTGAATATGTATAGTTCATAATAATAATTATTTTATTTGTATTAATAATAATAATAAAACTAAATATTTGTATCATTATTATTAATAATAATGTATTTTATTAATGTGTGCAACAGTGTGCAAACAGTACAAAAATAAATACATACATATCATACGATACAATAAACCTAAATGCTATTGTTTCGCTACCATGGGAAGTGAACACTGATTCCCCATGAGAAGAACGAATTGCACACGAATTGCACCTGGGCGTATGTGTGCAACATTGCAATTATATCCAAAATCCAAATCTCTGAAAACTAAATATTTTCGCTGGCTGATAACAGAAGCTTTGCGCTCTGAAAAATGAAGAGCAATAGGCTCTGCACAGCAGCCATATTGGACAGAATTTGGGCCCCTTCCTTGCTTCCTTCACAGGTGTCACCAATGACACTAATGAAGGCTCTGTTCCATTTAGTGTAGCACAGTGGTTCTCAAACTTTTTAATTTCAAGAACCCCCATAACTCTCAGAGTTACACCCTCTCAAGGAACCATGAGGGTCCCTGGACCACACTTTGAGACCCACTAGTATTTCTAGTGAGCCAACATGCACAATATCAGCACCTTGACTCTGTTTGACCAGAATGGAACAGAGCCCTCATTAGTATCATTGGTAACACCTGTGAAGGAAGTCAGAAGTGGCCCAATTTTTCTCCAAAATGGCTGCTGTGCATAGAGCCTATTAGTGATGCGCGGGTCGGGTTTTTTCATGACCCGCCCCGCCCCGCAACGGAACGCAACCCGCCTCAACCCGCCCCGCGAACCCATATATGAATCTATGGCTCAACCCGCCCCGCGACCCGCGATTTTTTTTTTATTCTGTAAAATTATGGTTAGAAGATAATCCCCAAGTGTATTCAAACTGTTTTATTGTTATTATTCTTATTCTTATTAGGAATAAAGACAAAACAAGAGCATGTTATTATTTTTATTTTTTTTGCGTGTGAGAGCGCGTGACCCGCTCACCCTCAGCCCGCATCATTTTCTCCGAAATTCTGACTTGACCCACCCGCGCCGCGGGTTGACCCGCGGGTCCCGCGGGTTACGGGTCAACCCGCGCATCACTAGAGCCTATTCATTCACATGAAGGATGGACCAATAAAAACCAGGGTATACGGCATACGTGTAGTCTGTCTGACTATATAACCTCAATCCAGGAATGTCTGTCTGTCTGTCTGTCTGTCGTAGATTCTGTATTCCGTGTGAACAATCTATCTTTAAATCTCAGGTATGTCTGTCTGTGAGTCTGTCCTGCGCGTATCCGTTCATCCGATCGATTTCACACTTGGCAGGTGTATTGCTGAGGACCCAAAGGAAGTGCAGTGTCAGGTGTGAAGGCGTTTGGTGGAGCATGTTCTCAAGGACCGGCCCACTGTTAACGGGCATGCGTTCCGTACATTCACTGAAGTAGTATAGTTAAACCCATTTAGACCTGAAGCTGATTCTACTAAATGTCTTCTAAATCCCAACAGTATTCTGAAAAACCTATGTTGCTACATCAGTGGTGCTCGAACCTTTTCATGTCAAGGACCCGCCAAAATTATATGTATTTGGCCACGGACCCCTATCTCTAAATATGTTGTTCCAGAGACCCCCCAGAAGCAAAGATTTGAGTTAAAAATTTTCGCTTTAAAAGAATATATATATTCAAAGATTTGCACACATTTTCACTTTTTTTTTCCAAAAATAGCAGATCTACAAGCTCGTAGCGTGGCACTCGGTGCCACACTATGAGCTTGTAGATCTGCTATTTCCTAATAGCCAAAGTGTAAAATTGTGCTTTTTAGCTCAAATCAAAAAAATGACACAGATGCGTTCCAGTTCTTAATTGGTTAAATGTCAAGGTAGTGACATATATAAATATAGTTATATAGCACAACATACTAAAGGCTTTTAGTGTTTTGGTTGAATGATTGTTAAGCTTGTTTATTGGTTGTGAACATAAAGCCTAAAGAGGCTTTCATCAGCACGAAGTTATGACTTTGATCATTATTTATGGATGACATGCACAGTCAGATTGCTGCTTACTGTCTGCCAGGAACAACCTCGCAAGCACTCACATGTGTCATCCATGGATCCAAGCTGAGATATTTCTGAGTGTTGGATTAATGTAGAGATACATTTTGTGATTTCTGCAAAAGTATGAACAGATATTTGAACGTTTGTGTGTGTACAGTAAGTAGCATTTTGTGGTAAAAGGTATAGCATTTTGCTGATACTGTAGGTTACTGTAGGTGCAAGAGAAATAGATTAAAAACTACAGAAAAATCCACATTTTTGTTTCTTGGTGAAGCAGGCATATTATAATGATGATTTAGGTCTACAGGTAATACTGATGCCATTGTAAGCTCATGCATATATTTAACCCTTTAAGACCGGGAACGCATCTGTGTGTCATTTCAAGATTTTTTTGGCTATTCAAAAATAGCAGATATCTGCTGTTTTTGAAAAATTTTGAAAATGTGTGCAAATCTTTGAATATATATATTTTTAAAGTGAACATTTGTAACTCAAATCTTTGCTCCTGTGTGGTCCCTGGAACAACATATTTTACAAATGTTTGCTTTAAAAATGTATATTTAAAGATTTCCCCAAAAAAATCACGATTTTTCAAAAATAGCAGATCTACAAGCTTGTAGATCTGCTATTTCTTAATAGCTAAAGAAATATAAAAAATTACACAGATGCGTTCCCGGTCTTAATGGGTTAAAGGACATTGTAAATGCAGGCAAATATTGCTAGTTACAACTACAAGTAGGTCGGGAGAGGCTTTATTGTCGGTATCAGCCGATAACTATAAAAACCAGAGGTTAGTGCAAATAGATTCCATAAAAAAAACATGGCTACTTTAATGATAACCTTCGGATGCCGTGGAATGTTCCAACAAAGGAATAGCCGGTATTTTAAAGTCTGCCCTTTCATTGCCCTCCTCCTTACGGCCGATGTAATTCTCAAGACCTGAAACCAAAAACAACATCCACAAAGACATTCTTCGGTAGAGCCCTATAATGTTTTCTTTTCTTCTGCTTACAGGAGGAGAAGGAGAAGATTGTCAACGGGGCGTGGAAGAAGAAAAATGGGCTGATCCAGCGAGAAAGGCCAGCTGGCAGCGAGTCACCTGAGCAGGTAGACGTCCTCCCTCTCCGGCTCATGACTGATCGCTGTGTCACCTTCACACGCACACCCAGAGAATGCTTCTGCAGATGTTACACGCTTCATACTGTACATGTGTACATACATACATGCTGTACAGACATACCGTACTATAGGCCTATGTAATTTATGCTCAAGAATGTTGTTGTCTTCAGATTGAAGATCGGTTTGATAGATAGACCTGTATTGATCTCCCGGGGGAAATTCGGTTGTCGTGGCATCGCAGCAAGTTAGAGAAACTAGGTAGAGAAAAAGATTTACAGCTGGGAGTAACAAATATCTTTGCTGTCTTTTCGTAAATGAATGCCCTACTTGATCATACTACAGCGTCACACAAAAGTATTCGAAATAGCAGATCCACAAGCTGCAAAGGCAGCGATGCGTTTTGAGCTTGTCGATCTGCTATTTTTGAATTTTATACCTGAAAAGTAACTGTTTTGGACATAATGAGGTTTCCACCCGACAGAGACGATATAATACTAATAATAGAAAATAAAGAAGATTCAACCCTCAGACGATATTAATTTAGTAGACAGAGATTGGGAAGAGAGTTCAGGGAATAGGCTCTATGCACAGCAGCCATATTGGACAGAAATTGGGCCCCTTCCTCGCTTCCTTCACAGGTGTTACCAATGACACTAATGAAGGCTCTGTTCCATTTAGTGTAGCACAGTGGTTCTCAAACTTTTTAATTTCAAGGACCCCCATAACTCTGAGAGTGTACAAATGGAACCAAATGGACCCGGGAGGGTCCATTTGGTTCCATTTGTACACTCTCAGAGTTACACCCTCTCAGGAAACCATGAGGGTCCCTGGACCACACTTTGAGACCCACTAGTATTTCTAGTGAGCCAACATGCACAATATCAGCACCCTGACTCTGTTTGACCAGAATGGAACAGAGCCTTCATTAGTATCATTGGTAACACCTGTGAAGGAAGTCAGAAGAGGCCCAATTTTTCTCCAAAATGGCTGCTGTGCATAGAGCCTATTAGTCAGGGAAAAAAAACGTTTTAACAGGTGTACATATACTGTAAGTGTAGTCAAAGTGCGTAAAATCGGAACATTAATATGAAATGATAGAATATACATAGACAATCTACCCCAAGTAATGCGGGCATAACAGAACAATCCTCAGTGGATAGTGAGAAATATACAATCGAGACCTGGTAAAAATCAGTGTATAAAAATATGTCTCTGTCATACAAACTAGTAGATCTACAAGCTCATCTGCTACTTTAGATACTTTTGTTTGACGATGTTGGATTAATGAATTAATTCACAAAAAAAAAGTTCAAATATGCAGTATTGTATTAAAGGAATATACAATCTAACCATAAATATGGAATAAAATGCCTGTGAGGGAAGAGCCCGGTTGTCTGACAGCAAAAGAGCAAAAAAGCACCAGAGTGAAGAGCGTGACCAACTGTCATTAATCCCTGGACCAGGCGAAACGCTTAACCCTAACCCTTGTGCTGTAAATCTGATATTTTCAGATGACGCCGGCAGCTAAGTCAGGCTTGAACTGAGCTTTACAGCACACTTGAAAGTACATTTCACGATGTTTATATGCTGCTTTGTTTGGCTGATATTATCTCCATCCGTCCGTTTGTTTGTCTGTCCGGGGCTAATCTTGCAAATCACTGGACCATCAGTGCCACTTATTTCGTTCAGGCTACCCGCAGGCCAAAACGTTTTCCTCACATTTCTCACATAATGTTTTATGTTTCTTTTTTAATGTAACTGTATAAGCGGCACTCGGGTGGCGCAGTGTTGAAGTGCCTGCCCATCACCGGCGTGGAGGTTGTGGGTTCGAATCCACCGTGTGGTGCATCCTGCTTTGTCGGGCGTCTGTGCGAACGCAATAGGCTCTATGCACAGCAGCCATATTGGGAATGAATTGGGCCCCTTCCTTACTTCCTTCACAGGTGTTACCAATGATACTAATTAAGGCTCTGTTCCATTTAGTGTGGCATAGTGGTTGTCTTATTTTCAAGTCTTATTTTCCATAACTCTGAGAGTGTACAAATGGAACCAAATGGACCCTTACGGGTCCATTTGGTTCCATTTGTACACTCTCAGAGTTACACACCCACCATAAGGGGCCATTTTGGAACCAAAATGGAGTGTTTCTAGTGAGCCAACATGCACGATATCAGCACCCTGACCAGAATGGAACAGAGCCTTCATTAGTATCATTGGTAACACCTGTGAAGGAAATAAGAAGAGGCCCAATTTCTTGCCAATATGGCTGCTGTGCATAGAGCCTATCGGCCCCTGTTCGGGGGAGGGAAGCCGGGGCGGGGAGGGTGATAATTGTCGCTGCACCTGTCAGCGGGGAGTGTTGGGCGGGAGGAGTAGGACGAAGGCCCTACGTCCTCCTGGTGGGGGCTCCTCACTGGCAGGTGAGTCAGTAGGATACGGCAGCAGTGACAACACAGAAATGTGTGTGGGGAGGAATTAATTAGCATAACGACTAAATTGGGGAGAAAAACTAAAATATATATATTTTTCAACTGTATAGATGGAAGGGGTATGGTGGTCGGATCGGGCTGAAACCATGCCCCAAATTTGGAGTCATACATACGATATTGACTAGATGTGGCGATACAGAATGCGCTCCTGTGAGCACATGATCCTCTCTACTTATTAATGTTTTACATAATTGTGAATATAATTCATAATCCAATACAAAAAACTGATCCACGTTTGGCTGTTAAAAGTCCTGTGCCTCTAGATTCCCTCCCGTGGTTTCAGCAGTAACAAAGGACTCAGGAAGGAGTTGTTTGAAAATGTTGACAGATGAGAGGATGTGTAAGCTCCCCGCAAGAAACCCATTGTTTGTTCCTGCTGCAGAGACTTAAGTATCCGCTTTTTGTGATAGTGGAAGATGTGTGAGATATTGTTACTTTAAACGACAATACTGCACGATAACATGTGCCCTTTCGTTTGATCGTGTAACACATTCTATGAGGCTGGCACGCTATACGTTGTCACCGTGAGTCATCATCTTTTCTGTGATACTAAAAGATGTAGATATAGTTACTTTAATCACATAAAGATGTAACTTGTGTAACTCTACACGTTATGTCCCATGCCATTAAAACGTTGCATTCATAAGCAAGGAATACCACCCTTCCCTGACTGTACATTCAGGGGTTTAACTGCTTTACTGTAATTCATTGATTGATTGATTGATTGATTGATTGATTGATTGGTTGATTGATTGCTTGATTGATTGATTGATTGATTGATTGAATGAATACTATTAGCAGTTTGCAAAATGCACAGAGGTACAGTTATACAATAATGCTAAAAGGATAACACAAAAAGCCCTGAGGACTTGTTTCCATTGTGGTCCTGGGTATTCAATTCATCAAGACATATAAAGACTTACTATGCTATACAATAAATCATCAATACTAGGAGCAATACAGAAAAAAAACAGTGAGGGGTCATTTCTTTTGGCAAGACTTCAAGGTCCAGTTGCAAATTGCAGACAGGTGCTCTTTTATGGCGGTTTTGAAGGAGGGGAGGGAGGGAGTCACACTTGTTGATGGCTGGTGGTGGTGGTAGGGCATTCCACATTTTGGTGGCATAACAGTAGAATGAAATCATCCCCATGTTTGTGCCGAATCTGGGGGGAATGAGATCAGTGGAGCTCCCTCTGGTGTTGTGCCCGGATACCAGAGACTCATTATTGCAGACGTCATTGAAGGTGCAGTGGATCACCGCTTAGTGACCTCATGGTGGTAGGGTATGACCAGTGGATCACCGCTTAGTGACCTCATGGTGGTAGGGTATGACCAGTGGATCACCGCTTAGTGATCTCATGGTGGTAGGTAGGGTATGACCAGGGGTGGGCATCCATCCTCATGGCGGATCCACGCGGCGGCTTTTCTGCATGTTGCTTTGTCGAATTCTGCTTAGGCCGCATACACACAGTTAAAGGAGAATTCCGGTCATTTTAGCTTGTATGTTTGATGTGTTGCTAATAACTCACCAACATACAAAGGAACGTTGAATAATTCCAGATCTGCTTCTGTCGTCCATTCTGCAGACCCCTTGCAGCGGCATAATGGGAGAGTGTGTATGACTGAAAATCGCCTATTTTAACAAATGCAAAGTCTGTTTTTTTTCTCCTAGTACTCATTGTGGAGTCTCGTGATAGTCAAACATGCGCTGAATGTCGCGCTGAATGTACCGTTCGTGCAGAAAGTCATGACGCTGGTTGCTTGTTTCTCTCCCAGAACCTGGCATCTAGGAGAGAAACAAGCAACCAGCGTCATCTCGTTCTGCATTAGCGTTAGCTGGTGACGGACATTCAGCGCCTGTTTGAGTATCATGAGACTCCACAATGAGTACTAGGAGAAAAAAAAACAGACTTTGCATTTGTTAAAATAGGCGATTTTCAGTCATTATGCCGCTGCAAGGGGTCTGCAGAATGGACGACAGGGGCAGATCTGGAATTATTCAACGTTCCTTTGTATGTTGGTGAGTGATTAGCGACACATCAAACATACAAGCTAAAATGACCGGAATTCTCCTTTGAAACACTTGTTTCATGGCTGCATAAGCATAAGGCCATTTCAATTCATTCCCTATGGAAGTCACGTGGTTTGATAAGGCTGACTTGCCTTATGGGAGGGGGGGGGGGGAGGGGTAAAGCCAGAGAGCAGCAAACCATGTGACTTTCATAGGGAATGAATTGAAATGGCCTTATGCCTTCACGTAAGGCATAAGGCAGCCATAACATGAGTGTTTTAACTGTGTGTATGTGGCCTAACTCTTCTTCTCGGATGATTAGTTTCCTGATATAGCCCCTACTTTTTATTGCAAGTGCTATACAGTAGTTATTAAAAAACATACACAATGGAGCATTAAGTCCCTCCCACAAGGGGAAACAAATAGCGAAAATAGCTGATCTACAAGCTCACAACGTTGTGAGCTTGTAGATCTGCTATTTTCGCTATTCGTCATACAATGAAGTCCTCTTTTTTTTACTTTTGCAAATTTTATACATTTGAAACCTGTGAAAAGGGACATTCCGCATAATGAGTACTTTTATACTTTTGGTACTTTAAGTACATTTTGATACCAATACTTTTGTACTTTTACTCAAGTAAATTGTGAATTCCGGACTTTTACTTGTAGTATTTCTACATTGCAGTATTGATACTTTTACTTAAGTAAACATTTTTTTTTTTTTACTTTTTCCACTACTGACTGTCACTGTCACTGTGTGTGTGTATGTGTGTGTTGATTGGTGGTGTGTGGCGGGCCTGGGTGGTTGACAGGCAGTACAATGGGGGCAGAAGACACAGCAGCAGTAGCAGCAGCTCTTGTACAAGGTTGCAGAAACATGACACCCTTTACTGCACCCTGCACTTTTTTTTTTTTTTTTTTTTTTTTTCAGTTGCTGGGGTACCAACCGCCCTGAGTTTCAAGTGCTCAGCAGCATTGCTGGGAATATACCACAAAAGCACATATACAAACAGCGTGCACACACACACACACACACACACACACACACACACACACACACACACACACACACACACACACACACACACACACACACACACACACACACACAATATACTGTATGCTTCACACCTGCGTGCGCAAACACACCCCCCCCACACACACACAACACACACACACACACACACACACACACACACACACACACACACACACACACACACACACACACACACACACACACACACACACACACACACACCTCTACACGGAAAGGCTGACTGACTGAGGCAGAAACCCAGTGGAGTGTGTGTGTTTGTGTGTGTGTGTGTGTGTGTGTGCGTGTGCGTGTGTGTGTGTGTGGGGCGATATACAGAGAAACCTGACCCGAGGCGATCCTTTCTCTCCCTTTCAGCGCCCAGGAGGAGCCGTAACCAATGGGGAGCCGGCGGAAGCCTCGCCGCCGCAGAGCCACGGGCCCAAGGTGTACGGCGTAGTGCAGCGGACGGGCTCGGACAGGCAGCAGGAAGTGATGGCACGCGAGTGGTCGGTCAATCACCTGCAGGACGAGATGAGGTACATCAAGGAGGTGAGTGGAGCGTGACTGACGACCGGTACGTGAGAGGAGAGGACAGGAGAGGCGGCGTGAAGGCGAGCGGCGGTTTAAAAGGACTGGAAGGCAAACAAAACAAAACAAGCAGCCGGCTGGCCTCCAGGTCAGCAGGCGGCACCACCTGCCAGCTCTACTTTGTGTCTTCAACCCAAAGCAAGACAAGACTGTATTTTTGGATGTGCCTCAGTGAGAGTTTAAAGGGGGTGTAACTTGTAAGTGCTATTTCTTTGGCTAAAATAAGTGTTACAGTGCTCTATTTTTTTTACCAGGTTGCAAAACCTGGTCTCTATGTACTACTCCAGCTAGTAGTGACTTTTTCCTCATTGGCTGGTCCTTTTGTGTGACTTTTGTGAGACTTTTGCGTGACTTTTTCCTCATTGGCTGGTCATTTAGCCAAGGAAGGGGGCTCAATGTCCTCTCAGATTATGGGATCTAAAGACAACCCGCAATACTGTGTTCGGCCACTGTATGTAATGTATCTCTATGAACTGTGGCGCTGTTCCTAATTTGGCCTTTCACCGTTGCTATGTTTAGTGAGAGCAATAAGCAGCCAGGTCTAGGAAAACAAGCCCAAAGCAACTATAGGCCACATGAGCACTTCCAACCGCCGCAACCTGGTATAATATGACTGTGTCATATCTTGTTTTATCTTTGCTACAGTGTTTGTGCAGTTACGGGGAAACGTAAAAATACATTTTCTAGGTTGGGATACCAATCCATTCGGGAGAGAGAACTCATACAGGATACAGGATAAACAAGTGAAATCGGAAGTGATGAAACAAAAAAAAAAGACACAATTGGGACTGGAACACTATAAAATTGAAGCTGACAAATCATTTGTAGGGTTCTCTCTCCTGGACTGGATAAAATTGGTATCCTGATCTGAACATGAGTTTACTAAAGAGTTGGAGAGAAAGGGAGACCCCTGTTACTGAACAAACACTCTATACCAATGATTACAATCAGAATATGGAGCTTTAACCTTTTTAACAAAAAAAAAAAAACATATAATATAATAAACATACTTTAATGTGACTCTGAGAAATGTTATCATGGAAGATGGAAGATATAATGGACTGTCAGAGTTACAAATTACCATAACCCTAAACACTGTGACTGTGCGCTCCCTGGATGTATTGATGGATAATGTTTATATGAATGCATGCATGCATCATCTCTCTGTGTTCTAAACACTGTGACTGTGTGCTCTCTGGACGTATTGATGGATAATGTTTATATTAACGCACGCGTGCATCATCTCTCTTGTGTTGTAAAGGTCAGGGACTCTCTGGAGAAGGTCAGAGAAAGAATGTATGGACAGTTTGGAGGGATGCAGCAGTCCATGCAGCAACTTTCACAAGAAATCAGGGTAAAGCAACACACACACACACACACACACGCACACACACACACACACACACACACACACACACACACACACACACACACACACACACACACACACACACACACACACACACACCTGCTGCTTTTGATGCTTTTGAATAGACAGATAGACCTTTATCAATCCCACAAGGGGAAAAATCCAGTTCTCGAATCCCTGAATCTTCCAGTTTTCTCAGAGCTTCCTCCAGCTCCAGTGCCATGAATCATGAATGGTTGAGCTGTGAATAAAGACCATGTGCCATGTATTCCTTGTATAGACCGCCAACTCACAGCGGCGGACTCTGGAGGCGGAGGTGAGGGTTCGAACGGCAGCCATGGACAGCTTTGATCACATGAACAGCTCCCTCATATCTGCCAACCTCGGCCTGCAGGTATACAAATCAACCCTCTCACAACTGGTTTAGGGGGGCGTTCGCATCACGGCCGGGCAGCTGCAGCTGCATGCATGCAGTGGTGGGAAAAGTACTCACATTTTTTACTTAAAGGTAGGGTAAGTGATTTACTTTGATTAAAATAAGTGTTAAATAGCTCTATATTGTGATAGTACACATTGCTATAGAGTGTTTGTTCAGTAACAGGAGTCTCCCATGTCTCTCCAGCTCTTTATTAAACAGAAAATGCATTTTCAGTGCTCTCTCCTGATTGGCTTAAATGTTGTCACCTACCTGAAAATGTACTATATTCTGTTTACTAAAGAGCTGGAGAGACCCCTGTGACCGAACAAACGCTCTGTAGCAATGATTACTATCAGAATATAGTAATTTAACCTTTTTAACAAAAAAATACCAAATAATATCACTTACCCTACTTTTAAGTAAAAGTATCAATACTGCAATGTAGAAATACTCTGTTAGTAAAAGTCTCGAATTCAAAATTAACTTAAGTAAAAGAACAAAATAATTGGTATAAAAATGTATGTAAAGTACCAAAACTGGAAAGTACTCATTACGCAGAATGTCCCATAAGTTTTCAAATGTATAAATTGTATAAAAATCGTTCGAAAATAGCAGATCTACAAGCTCACAATGCGTCGCATTGTGAGCTTGTAGATCGTATACAGGGCTGAAGTGGTTAATCAAAATCTACAAAGTAACTAGTAAATAAAGTTTTCAAATAGTTGTAGCGGAGTGAAAGTACAATATTCGATTCTGAGGTATACTGGAGCAGAAGTTTGAAAATTGGAAATATTCCAGTAAAGTAAAAGTACCTCAACATCGTACTTAAGTACAGTACTTGAGTACATGTACTTAGTTACTTTACACCACTGGGCTGGGCTGCTGCATGCCAGCATCGATTTGTTTGCATGGGTCTGGAGGAATTACTAAAGAGAGAAAAAAAAAGAAAACCTGTTTCCTTTGCCAGAAATCGCTCCTGGAGAACTGTCAGAATCGAGTGGACACCAGGGACGAGGTGAAGAGGCTACGCAACACCTGTGAGAAGGCCGAGGAGAAGCTCAAGGAGAAGGAGAGAGAGCTGGCCGCCGCACAGAACGAGAACCGAACTCTGAAATTACAGGTTGGTGGTGGCAAGCAGACACACAGACGTCACATACTGTATCGTTGCTGTCGGGTGGAAACCTTGTTGGTCCAAACCCACTCCTTTTTTGTTATTATTATGAAAACATTTTAACCCATTAAGACCTTCTACAAATGCCTTCTAAATCAGTAGTTCTCAAACTTTTTTGTGTCAAGGACCCTCAAAATGATATACATTTGGCCGCGGAACTCCTCATCTGAAAATGTTTTGTGCCAGCTAGGGACCTCCCAGAACAAGATTTGTGTCGAAAAAAATCAAGATTTTCAAAAATAGCAAATGTACAAGCTGAGCTTGTAGATCTGCTATTTTTGAATAGCCAACACTAAAATCTAAAATTACGCTTTCCCGGTTTTAATGGGATAAAATAGTGAAAATAGACGATTTACAACCAATTTTGACTGCTTTCGTGCAACACTCTTGTATGAAAATGTATGTTTTTTTTTTACATAAAAAACATAAAAAGTTGAAATATGGAGATACAAGGTTTCTGCCCGACAGCAATATGCACATGCTCACAAAGACACGCACGCGCATGGATACACACACACACACACACACACACACACACACACACACACACACACACACACACACACACACACACACACACACACACACACACACACACACACACACACACACACACACACACACACACACACACACACACACACACACACACACACACACACACACACACACACACACACACACACACACACACACACACACACACACACACACACACACACACACACACAGTCCTAACTGTGGCGGCAGTGGCTCAGGGGTAGAGTGGCCGGGTAGTGTGAGCTGGAAAACCGCAAGGTTCCCAGTTCGATCCCGGGCTGGGGCGCTCCCCTAGAGTTAGTGTCGAAGTGTCCTTGAGCAAGACGCTGAACCCCTAATTGCTCCCGATGAGCAGGTTGGTGCCTTGCATGGTTTCCTCCGCCATCGGTGTATGAATGTGTGTGTGAATGGGTTAATGGCACAATCAATGTAAAGCGCTTCGGATAGAAGCGCTATATAAATGCACCATTTACCATTTACCACACACACACACACACACACACACACACACACACACACACACAGTCCCAACTTTTCATTGGAGAGTATAAGAGAGATAGCGCAGCACCCATGGTCAAACTGTGATTCATTCCATAAAGAATTTAGGAGCCAAAGTGTATTTGTTCAATAAACACAGAGCCATTGCACAATGACGCTTATTCCACAAACGTATTTTTCCCCCTTTTTCTGCCTCCCATGTCTGTGGTGAATTTCATTTACAAGTATAACTACCTGAGTTAATGTTTCATTTTATAAAAATGTATTCTTCACAACAAAAGTGTTTATTGATGAATTATCAAGAATCAAGTGTTCAGAAATAACCTATAGGACTCAAATAGTAACAATTACAGTACAGAGGCATAACTAATCTAATGATAAACTAATAGATTAGATATCTGTTACACGCTATAGCATCGAAATAGATATGCCATAGATATGGTGTCTACTCTAGCGCTGATGTATACACATATACTATTACATATTGTATACTATTACATTATGCATTATATTACATATCGTCACTGCCAAAACGGTTACTTTTCAGTAAATGGAAAAAAGAACCTGTGTTCCAATGGATCCAATGTAGTTATTATTTAGTCACAAGCTCTTGTTAATACTTTTGCATTTGTTGAATATTTATAAAAACCCACAGACAGACCTTTCATGGCCATAAAGGTTTTGGGTCCAAACATTCCCTCAGTATTAAAGGTAAATGCAAATGATTTCAAGATAAAGTTGATGACATAGTAATCTCTAACAAAGAAGAGGTTACCTATTTGGGCTGCATCCTTGACAACAAACTTACAGGTGAAAGCATGGCATCAAAAGTGATATAGTGAATATGTATAAGTGAAAAAAGTAAAACAAGATTTTGGGGCAGTATTTCCTCCTTTGTCAACAAAAGTGCTCTCAGGACTCTTGCCGGAGCCTTCATTCAATCTCACTTTGACTATGCTTGCACGTCCTGGTTTTCCAACATCTCAATGTCACTAAAGACTAGGCTTCAAACCTCCCAAAACAAACTGATTTGACTACTTGGCCTGGGGCACATGACCCACCTTTTTCCAACACATTTTGCTAGCCTAGGATGGCTCAGGTTAGAAGACAGGGTTAAGCAATTAAAAAATGGGATTGGCTTTCAAGATAGTCAATGCGACTTTGCCCTCAATGCCCTCAATATACCGCATATCTGACTAAATACCAAAAAAAAAAGTGAGCAACACCCACAGCCACAATACTAGACGCACACTATGACAACAATGATCTGGTAACACCCACCTATAGAACAAACATGGGTAAATTGCCCTTCTACAGCACTGCCACCCAAGTGTGGATGTGGAATGCCTTAACCCCATCCCTTAAAACGTGTGGATCACTGGCTTCCTTTAAAACAGGCCTGAAAATCCACCTTTCAGGAGGCCAAAGGGGGAGGTAAATATCACATCTCCTTAAAAAAGTGTTTTTTTCCCCCCTCTACGCCAAATCTCAGAACATAGCCGATCTACAAGCTCACATGTTCCCCCCTGAATAGGGATGCAAGGGTCCGAGTGGTTAATGTAAAAAAAAAAAAAAAAGTTCCTATCACACAAAGATTTGCCGGCCCCCCTGTAGTTACACTAAGGACCCCTTAGGGGTCCCGGACCCCCTGTTGAAGACCCATGGAATAGGGTATTAATTTATGAAGAAAAAAAACTTTTAAGAAATGAAATATTGAGATACAAGGTTTCTCCATGGCAACAACAATATACTATTACCCATACATTCCATATTCCATAATCTTATTCTACGTGTATTGCATGTAACCGTGTGTGTTGTCCAGGTGGACTGCTCTCAGGAGGCCAGAGGTCAGGTGCTTCAGGAAGTGACCATGAAGCTCCAGAGGCAGTATGAAGAGAAGCTGATGGAGGAACAGAGGAAACACAGAGCAGAGATTGAACACCTACAGGTCTGGGCTGTAAACCTATATGTCTTTATATACCTTCCAATCTGGGAGAGCATATGTGTGTCATTTTATGTTTTCATCTGCTACTAGATAGGATAAGATAAATCATTTATTTGAGTGAACATTGACAATTCTACAACAAACAGCAAACTGTTTGTTTGAGGGCGTTTTTAGAATTGGCCTCGGGCCTAAATGGGTTAAGACAGAGATAACTAGGTTCTCAAACGTTTTAATGTCAAGGACCCCCATAACACTGAGAGTGTACAAATGGATGAAAAATGTCTCTCAGTGTTACAGGCCTGTAAGAGAACCACTGATATAACTAATTAACGTGAACCGATAAAAGAATGACATCATCTCCCTCTAGTGCAAAAATGATGTAATTGCCATTAATCCATCTGGGGTGCGTGACTCTAAAATCTCACAGGATGTATTTTTTTCAAAAGCGAATCCATACTGTATCTCAACCCAAAAATGTGTTTTGCCTTCGCCCAGGCTCAAATCGATGAGTACGTCAGGCGTCTGGAAGAAGCAGAGAGAAACATTAAGATAGCGGAGGCCAAGATCGCCGAGCGAGACCAGAGGATCATCGAAGTGGAGCGTCTTCTGGACTGTATGACACAGGTAAGACATAAATCAAGATGAATCATGGGAATCTCAGGATTCACATGGGAATGACTCGAGGGTGGATCTCTTCTCTATACCTGCTTAGCTAAAGTCTATTGGCTCATAGTGTCACCTTTAAAGCAGCACTATGTAACTTTCCTGCTCAAGTGCTGACATTATTAACATTGAGCTAATAGAGCCTGCCTGCTTGCTCAGGGGATAAATGGAATCTTGACCATCAGGTAAAAAAAATGGTCAGATCCTGTGTCTAGGTGAGACATGACCTTTGACATGATCTAAAGAGCAGGGAGACAAAATACAACCACGGCAATAGTATAAGTTATATTGTATTGTTAACATACTCTACCATACAGATTGGACATAAAGTACATTTTATTCAAAAATACAAAAGAAGTTACATAGTGCTGTTTTAAGTCCTCCATAAAGAGTTGGCTTTTTGAAGATATGTGTATTTTCTTTTTTAGGACTTTTTGTATTGATATTGTAGATGGTATACTGTAAATATGTATTTGATGTATCCTATGTATACAGGCACACCCACACATCCACTAAGAGACTTCTTCGTATGTGCCCAGGGACACATTAGCACATCCTGAACTCTATACATTCATACAGTCACCAGCACCACACTACATGACCTCATGCACACCTCATACTAAAGGACTGCAATGGGAACACGCTGTAAGCTTTTTTTTTGCGTTATCCTTCTTTTGATTATGGTGGGTCAGATGTATGCTACCTGTGAGTGACGTTATGTTTATTTTATGATCAATAAAGATATCAATCAGACTTCACGTGGCCAGCCTGTGATATCAGTCATCTATTAAATATGATGTATGACTCCAAATTTGGGCAACGTTTCAGCCTGATCAGAGCCCCCATATATATTTTCACTTTCTTTTCTAAAATGAAAGTTGAATGTTTCAAAGGATATAATAAAAACATTGAGCAGAACTTCTGTGGCCCCCTACTGGCAGTGTGCATATAAAGTTTTGCGCATGAGCGGTTTGCAAGATTTAGCTTCGGACACCGACAGACGGACAGACAGACAGACAGACAGACAGACAGACAGACAGACAGACAGACAGACAGACGCACAACCGCACACACACACACACACACACACACACACACACACACACACACACACACACACACACACACACACACACACACATAACTCCCATATACGGCTAGCCTCTTGCAGAGCCACGGAATGAGGGTTAGGGTTAGTTAAGTTAATACTGTACTGTCGTACTTGTTGTACTGTGTGTGTTACTGGTATGAAAGACAAGCGTTGTTGTTTTCTTGGTAGGAAAAGAGTCACCTTCAAAATAAACTGCAGGAGTGCGAACAGCGTCTGAGATCGATGGAGCTCACTGATAGGACGGATTCAACTGTAGCCACCAGGTACTGAACTGATTACATTATCATATCAGCACACCAGCTTTTCAGTACTACACATGAGTATACGTTCATTAGTATACCTAATACTGTACGCTATGTTTTGAACGCTGTAGAACAGTGGTTCTCAAACTTTTTCGTGTCAAGGACCCCCAAATTGATGTGTATTTGGCAGTGGACCCCCACCTGAAAAAAATGATATATATATTTTTATATTATTGATATTTTTCTAAAATGTAAAAGAATAGAAGATGCGGGCTTGTAGATTTGCTATTTTTGAATAGCCAACGAATAAAGTGGTTAAAATGATGCTATATTAACAACTTTTTCTGGACCCCCCCCCCCCCCCCCCCCCCCCCCCAAGGCCCTCCTGTAGTAACTCTGAGGACCCCCTAAAGCAGGGGTTTGGGACCCCTAGGGGGCCCTCAGAGTTACTACAGGGGGTCTGCCAAATCTTTGTGTGATATGATATTTTTTACCTTAACCACTTGAACCCTAGCATCCCTTTTCTGAAGAGAACTTTAGCCAAAAGTAGCAGATCTACAAGCTCACAGCGCGTTGTGAGCTTGTAGATCGGCTATTTTTGGCAAAGAGGCTATAGGTGTAGAGAAAAAGAGCAGACCACGTAAACAAAAAAAAAATGAATCTGAAACACAATTTTATACAATATAGAGGGGGGTCCCTGCTTCATCTCATCTCATCATCTGAAAACGTTGAAGACCCCTGCCCTAAAGGGTCCCGGACCCCCTATTGAAGACCCCTGGTTCATTATTTTTCTTTCAGGTCTAAACAACTGGAAGGTGAAGTCTCAGACCTGCGTGAGAGAATAAAGCACCTGAATGACATGGTGTTCTGCCAGCAGAGGAAGGTCAAAGGCATGATCGAGGAGGTCAGGATCACTTATTCATCTATCTCTGAGTGCACAGTAAAGATCCTGACTGTTCATTCCACTCAAAGAGTGTGTAGACGCAACCAAATGGACCCCCGTATCCACTTGGTGTGTGTATAAATGCAACCAAATTGATTTGGTTGCAGTTGGGTAGGGTCCAGAATCAGAATCAATCTTTATTGTCACATCACATTACAAGTAAGTAGTTAAAGGACGACTTCACCGCTTTTCAACCTATCTTCATATAATAGCTCCTCACTAATACTCATGATAAAATGCTACAAATTTTTTCTACTTGGTCTGTGTCTCATAGGAGGGCTATGGACAGTCCAGAAACCCGTCTACCAGTGACATCATCGTTAGGCATGATTTTTTTTTTCCAACATGATTTCACATTTTTTATTTAGATTTTTATTAACACGAGAACAATGGCTTCTTTTATTGCATTGCACCTTTCCAGGAATAGAAAGCCTGCAGTTTCTATTAGCTTGGATTCCCCATTGATGATGTCACTGGTAGACGGGACTCTGAACTGTCCACAGCCCTCCTCTGAGACACAGACAGAGTAGAAAAAAATGGTACCATTTTATCATGAGTATTAGTGAGGACCTATTTTATGAAGATAGGTTGAAAAGCGGTGAAGTCGTCCTTTAATTTGCAGGCCCATCATTGCAGTTAAAAGTTAAAGTCAGATCACAAAAGAAAGAGGAGAGGGATAAAGTGCATAATATATAACTAATCTGCATAATAAATGAATGGAATGCCTCCTATTTGACTAAAATGCATAATAAATAAGAGTCATGAGTTCAGTTCAGTCTGTGCTGCGGCACCATGCAGGCGTAGCTCTTGTTCAGCAGTCTGATTTCTGCTTGATAAGAAACGGTTCAATAGTCTGGTGTTATCATGATGCTCCTGTATCGTTGGTCCCTTTGGTTGCTTTTGGTTGCATAGAGTCCCTTTGGTTGCGTTTGGTTGCATAGTGTCCCTTTGGTTGCGTTTGGTTGCATAGTGTCCATTTGGTTGCATTTGGTTGCATAGGGTCCATTTGGTTGCATTTGGTTGCATAGGGTCCATTTGGTTGCATTTGGTTGCATAGGGTCCATTTGGTTGCATTTATACACTCTTTGAGTTAAATGAACACTCAGGATTTCAATTCTTTCCATTTTGAAAGCGTAATAATTTGCTTCCATTTGAAACATTAATAATAACATTGTGTCGTTTGAAATTGTAAAAAAAAAAAAAAAAAAGGTTCAGTCTCTCCGAGCTCAAGTTGCCCAGAAGGACATGTTCATCTCGGAGCTCCTGGACAGGATCGCTATAGTGGAGTGTGAGGTGAGATGATGGAGTGATCCTCCCGGCGCTATAGGGTGTTATAAGATCATGGAACATGATCGTGGTGCTGTGTGATTCTCCGTAGATAAGATACACACATGTCCTCATGTGTTTCTGTTGTGGTGGTGCTTTGTGAGTGTCTCTTTCACCTGCAGTGGTGGACTAAGTATATACTCAAGTGAAATACGTATATAAGTATTCAAAAGTATTCAAAAGTACAAATTACGAAGTACATTTTCAGAAAGAGCAAAAAATAAAATAGTGAAAATAGCAGATCTACAAGCTCACAACGCGCCGCGCTGCGGCACGTTGTGAGCTTGAGGATCTGCTATTTCTACTATTTACAATTTACAATTTACAATTTTACAATCTACAAACGACTATTTAAGTCGTTAATTCATAATATATTTTTCGGTCCCAAGAGTCCAACCCTAAAAACTCAAAAGTAGGCTTTCTATTTAAAATATAGCGCCGTGAACGTCATCAGTTTGCACAAAACAAAAAACGAATTGTCCTAAAATGTACTTTTAAGTACAGCACTCGGGTAGACGTACTTAGTTACTGGTCCACCACTGTAGCGATGCAGCCTCTCGTCTTGCATGTGTCTGACCTGAGTGACGCCCCCGTCTTCCCTGTTTCTTCCTTCTTCCCAGAATAATGAGTTTGAAGACAAGCTCAAGTATTTTGTGTCTGTACAGAACACTAGGCCACGGGATGTGCAAACCAGAGAGATGGGAGTGGGCTGTGATCTGCAACCCAGGTGAGCATCTGATGCGTTTTTATCTCCCCGAAAGCAAGGGTGGGGGGATTAATGATTTCACCCCTGTGTGTGTTTGTTTGACTGTCTGGGGCTAATCTCGAAAACCGCTGGACCGATCAGCGTCAAATGTTTTGTGCACACTGGCCAGTCAGTCGGCCAAGAAAGTACCTCCGTGTATTTTTACAACACATATACTGGCAGCCATGCTCATGACTCAATGCTAATTGAGTAACCACTTATGTCACTGTGTATGTCTCTTGGTTTCCGGGTCGTACTGGAAGGCTTAGGGTTCACCCTAACCCCAAGCCTAACCCTAATCCAATTTAACCAGGAATTTCAAATAAATGATTTTCTAACCTCACAAAAATATGCCTAAACCTAACCCTAACCCTAACAGTAACCCTACCCTAACCTCACAAAAACTGTGCGGAGAGAGGGGGAAAAAAAGATTTGTTCACGGCAGCTAGTCAATCCTCTGCTTCGAGTAGTATTTGAAGCTCCAATACGTGCGTTTTAGTTTTTGTAGTCCTATAGTGACATATTAGGGAGTGAAAATGACAGAGCGGCAATAACTGACGTCTATGCGTGAGAATGTGCAGTAATAATTAAACAACAGCCTGGAACAGAAGCGCAGAGTGAGAGTAAGTAAGTAAGCCTTGTCGAGCACTGAAGCCCATAGGGCAGGACCTTATGTCCTGTTTCCCTAGCGTCAGGCCCGGCGCCACGGGGGGGCCTGAGGGGGCATGGCCCCCTCAGTTTCAAAGTGTGCCCCCTCAGTTTATTTTGGGGAGGAAAAAAAATGAAAATGTATTTTTTTATAATTAATTTTCTGATAAAAAAATCGATTTATTCAGGCAAAAATACGAATTAAATAACATAAGCCTAACCTAACCCTAACGCTAACCCTAAACCCGAAATAAAGTAACAAGAAAACGCCCAAAAACGTCCACAATCCGCGCAATTAACCGCAACATTTTCGCACGGGTCCCGCAACATGCACGTGCGCTGCGCGCGTGTGCATGCTGCGCGACTGGTGCGCCCCCCCACAATTTTCAACTGCCCCCTCAGTCATTTCATCCTGGCGCCGGGCCTGCCTAGCGTGATGTTCAAGTACTCCCCCTGGACATGACGGTAGTACAGGATGTCGCAGGGACTATCCCCAAATCCAACCCGTGATGCCGAGTGCCAAGCAGGGAGGCATTAGGTCCCATTTTTAGAGTTTTTGGTATTGCCCGGCCAGGAATCGAACCCCGACCAATATTATAGCAGAGTAGTGGTGAGATGTTGCGCAATACAGTGACATATAAGTGGTTACTCAATTAGCATTGAGTCATTAGTGTGGCTGCCACAGTCCTGTTACTTTACACACCTCATAGACTGGACATCCGGCCTGGCAGACAAACCGTACAAGCTCCATTTAGCACAGCGATTCTCAACCTGATAGAAATTAAACCGACAGAAACGGTCGACAACCGCTGATTTAGCACATGAACCTCTCTAGTTTTTGTTTGTTTGCGGTTTTGTGCCACATACAGTCCCATCTTAACCCATTGAGACCTGAAGCTGATTCTACATGTCTCCTAAATCTCAACAGTTTTCTGAAAAACGTATGTTTCTATATCAGTGGTGCTCAATCTTTTTCATGTCAAGGACCCCCAAAATGATTTGGCTGCCGACCCCCATCAAAATATTGTGTTCCAGGGACCCCCCAGAAGCAAAGATTTGAGTTAAAAATGTTCGCTTTAAAAATATATATACATTCAAAGATTTGCACACATTTTCACGATTTTTCAAAAATAGCAGATCTACAAGCTCGTAGCGTGGCACTCGGTGCCGCGCTACGAGCTTGTATATCTGCTATTTTTGAATAGCCCAAAGTGTAAAATATGGCTTTTTAGCTCAAATCTAAAAATGACACACTTCTTCTCATTTTGTTGTCTGATCGTGCGTCCCCCACTTCCCAGACCTGAAGATCGACGGCATGACGCAGAGCCCACCGTCCAGCCAGAGCCCTCTCAGTACCAGCAGCCTGGCCCACTCCAGTCCAGTCCAGCCTACAACCTGGCCCCCCCGCCCCAAGCAAAGACATCGAGGCCGGGTCCCCCCCCGCCCCCACCCAGCAGACTGGAGTCCACCCTACTGAGGTACAGCCCGCTCCAGTACAGCCGCTATCTGCAGGCCAACCCGTCCGTATCGCATGCGTCCGAGTCCACCAGCACAGATGATTCCTCAGACTCGGCGTCTTCGGCTCCGGACGGTTCTTCTACTCCGTCCTATTCTCCGACCTATTCTCCTCGAGCCAGGACGAGCCCGTCGCAGGTATACACTCCGTTCATGAGACTCATGGAGATAACGGCCAAGATGAACATCGACGGTTCGCATAAAGATGACTCTCTGTAGTCTGTTCTTTTTTTAAAGATGTATTTTGGGGCTTTTTAAGTCTTTATTGATCGTATAGTGAGTTGACAGGAAATGGGGAGAGAGAGAGATGGGGAGTGACACGCAGCAAAGGCCGTCGGTGTTGGGACTCGAACCCGCGACGCGCCGTCAGGCTACGTTGAGCCTAGGTGCCCGGACCGCTACGCCAGCGGTCTGGGCCAACTCTCTTTGCTCTTAATTTATTTATTTTTTTTGTTTTGTTTTTTTGGAATAGCAAAAACCCTATACATATTTTAGAAACATCTGCTCTTTTTGTTGTGTTCTAATCAGATAAAGACTTAAACGTGTTTTTTTTTGGACACATATAGGATACATGTGTAAATTTAAATTTAAGAAGAGTGTACAAATGGAACCAAATGGACCTGTGAGGGTCCATTTGGTTCCATGTGTACACTTTTCGTAGCTACAGGTCCATTTGGTTCCTGTGCACAGTGTGGTGAATGTGATCCAAATAGGTTGAAGTACACAAATCAAATTTGTGAAGTTATCGTCAGATTAAATGAATTTTTCGTATCTGGAGGGTGTAAATAGTGTATCGCTCTGTAAATCACATGTAAATAATATAATATATTATTCATTCATCCTTCATTCGTTCAATATTATCTGTCAGTAATATTATTGAAGGATTGTATTTTTGTTTTGTTTACAATGAATGTATATATAGCCTGCGTTTGTGGCTTTTTACTGTAGCGCACTATCTTGTATGAAGGTTTATATAGTATATGTGTGTGTGTGTGTGTGTGTGTGTGCGTGTATATTACCTGTTTCTTTTATATTTGCCCTGTATAAACGAGATAAAGAAAAGTATTATTTTGTTACTCGTCACAATATGTAAAACATATTTATTGATATGCTTTGTGCCTCTGTGAACAACCCGTTATGTCGGTGATGGAAACCATGGGAATATGATATTCTCTTTTATTTAAATTGGCAACCGGGTAAACTCTGCGCAAATGTATATGCTCTATTACATGTGACTTTATAGCAGTGGCTCTCAGAGTGGGGTCCAGGGACCCCCAGGGTTCCAAAATGGACCCTTACAGGTCTGTAACTCTGACAGTACACTGTCAGAGTTGGAACCAACTGGAACCAACTGGAACCAAATGGACCCTTACAGGTCTGTAACTCTGACAGTGTACAAATGGAACCAAATGGACCCTTACGGGTCCATTTGGTTCCATTTGTACACTGTCAGAGTTATGGGGGCGTCCTTGGAATTGAAAAAAGTTTGAGAACCACTGCTTTGTAGAAGTAACTGCCATTCCTGAGCCAGTGGCAAACGTTATCTGCACTGCCAGATCATATCTCTGAAAAAGAAATATCTTTATGATGTGCCTTTTCCTTAATGATACATATCAAATTGCCACTAATGACAAAAGTATATATATTTGGAAATATATTTGGAATAAAGACTATTATACAAGCCTATACTTGCTTTGATTATCTCATTATAAACCATGTACACGTTAAAGCAACACTGTGTAACTTTTTTAAATGAATGAAATGGAATTTTGTCCGATTTGTATGGTAGAGTATGTAGTATGTTAGCTCAATGGTAAAAATGTCAGCACTTGCACAGGAAACCGGGTTCAAATCCGGGGTAGAAGAGGAAAGTTACATAGTGCAGCTTTTACTGCTTTGTCTATTCGGAAAGGCCGATCTACAAGCTAACAACATGTCACATCGTGATGCATTGAGAGCTTGTAGAGCTGTTATTTTACAAACAATTGGACACATCTTGAAACAGTGAACATTTTTGAAAGCTTTGGTAAAAAATTTGGACGTAAAGATTAATGTAGTTAACAGAAGCCTGAATCCTAAGTGTATAACATTGTTTCTCAAAGTGCCTTAAAGGACAACTTTGGTTTTTTACAACCAAGGTTTATATTTTAGCTTGTAATTAAAGTAAATAAATGATGAGTGTGATTTTTTTTTCATTTACTGCTTTCAATAGTTTTAGCATTTTTTGCGATATTTTTTACAGTGGGCGGGGGCATTCTGTCCGGTGGCTAAATATGCCTTTTTTACACAATAAAAAAGGTCCGGCTGTCTGAGATGGCCAGATGTGAGTTATTGGGGGCTAGAAGAGCTACTGTAAATAATAATAAAGAAAACGCGGGGTTAATGTGTTAAAAAAATACATATTTAGCCACCGGACAGAATGCCCCCGCCCACTGTGAAAACACTGTAAAAAAGATTGTGAAAATTGCTAAAACTATAGAAAGCAGTAAATTAAAAAATTTTAACACTCATCTTTTATTTACTTTAATTACAATCTAAAACCTAAACATTGGTTGTAAAAAAACAAAGTTGTCCTTTAAGTACATCTTCTATTTTTTAAATCTTTTGAAAAATAGGCTACTGAATTCTTTAGGAATATTTTATATAATAATGATAATAATTTAGATTTTTTTAAAAACAAAAATCTGTTCTGGGGGTCCCTGGCACAAAACATTTTCAGATGGGAGTCCGCCAAACACATTTCAGTTTGGGGGTCCTTCTTGACACAAAAAAAGTTGCTGCTCTAAACTTTATTGTTAAGGTTGTAACTAAGTGTTTCTGACACTGGATGGCACCACCTGCAGGCTAAATCACTCACTGCAAGAGTATTTCTGTTTCAGCCATTGATCAACACGAGGGTTTTGCAGGACATAAATTTAAACGCATATTTACAGTGTTCAGTAAGTTTCCATTCAACATGGTCCACATTTGATCCATTCATTGAACATGGAACATATTAAAGGAAAAATACTAAACAAAATGTGCAGCTTAAATGAGAGATTATGTCTAAGAAATATTTTGTAACAGGTGAATATCTTAGCACAGATACAAATCTATATTCTGTTTGAATCAAAAGTGATCTGAATGATCAATATATTTTAATTAATTATTGAACGGTATTATATATTTTTTATAAATATATGTAGGTAGGAAGGCGGCAGAGGATGGTATGTAGAATCTAAAAGTCACATTAAATAATATGATGTAACATTAAAGGAGTAGTTCACCCAAATAATTACTTGAGTAACTGAAATGACTTTTCTATCAATTACACACCCATGAAGCCTTGAATTCGTGGAGATTTTTTGGACTCAACGGGTCTCCTAACTAGATTCCACTGGTCATCAGTAATGTGACAAACTAAAAAAATCTCCATGAATTCAAGGCTTCATTCATGGGATGTGTAATAATTGATAGAAAATATATTTCATTTTTTGGGCGAACTACTCCTTTAAGAACAGTAGTCGCAGCAAGGTGCACTACACACACCGGTACCGTAGATGGCGGTAGAACTACAATTTTAACACGACGGTTTCCGGCAAGAGAAGAAGATGAGAATTGTGGTTTGAACTATTTTAGTGTCGTGTTTGTTTACATCATGTTTATGTCGTTATTAAACCTTTTACACGTCTTTTATCCGTCAGAGACGGTCCTTTAACAACAGTTCCGTGTTTATTAAGGTCCGTAGCGTCAGTACATGAGGGTGGAGGGACATTAGCTGGTGTTGTGGTGTTAATAATAATAATAATGTGATCATGTCGTCGTCGTGGACAGAACGACAGGGACAAGTAGGAGAGCTGAGGAGTCTCAGTAAAGAGGAGCTGTGTGACATGTTACTGAGACAACAGCACTTACTGGGCAACAAGTAAGTTATTCATATATAATATATATATGATATAATACGATATGTGTGTGTGTGTGTGTGTGTGTGTGTGTGTGTGTGTGTGTGTGTGTGTGTGTGTGTGTGTGTGTGTGTGTGTGTGTGTGTGTGTGTGTGTGTGTGTGTGTGTGTGTGTGACACATGCTGCTGAGACAACAGCACTTACTGGACAACAAGTAAGTAATGATATTACCACCTAGTACAGTGGTTCCCAAACTTTTTCATGTCAAGGACCCCCAAATTGACGCTTATTATTAGCCCGCGGACCCCCATTTGAAAAGATAAGCCTGGGACCCCCATAAGAGAAGATTCATGCGGCTTTCTAGCAGTGATTCTCAACCGTTTTAATGTCAAGGACCCACAGTTTGACATACATTTAGGCTACGGACCCCCATTTAATGGCATCTATACCTCTGCGACCCCAATTTATATTATAAAATCAATGTTAATTGAACTCTGAGAGTGTACAAATGGAACCAAATGGACCCTAACGGGTCCATTTGGTTCCATTTGTACACTCTCAGAGTTACAGACCCATAAGGGTCCATTTGGTTCCTATCCATCATTTAGCTGGGGACCCCCTGGAACCGCCTCAAGTACCCCTGGGGGTCCCCGTACCCCACTTTGAGAACCAATGACCTAGTATGTACCTATATATATGTACGAAATTAGCCTTGGATCAAGACGATCATAGATGTATTAGATCGATTTTGACAAACATGATTAACAAAATTGATCAAATACATCTATGATAGTTAGTGGTGGAAAAAGTACTCACATCTTTTACTTAGGTAAAAGTATCAATACCGCATTGTAGATATACTCTGTTACCAGTAAAAGTCCGGTAATCAAAATGTACAGAAGCATTGGCATCAAAATATACTTAAAGTGCCAAAAGTAAAAGTACTCATTAGGCAGAATATCCTAATGCATTCGTCCATGATAGTCTTGATCCAAGGCTAGTGCCTGGATAGGTTATTATTAGGTGTTTAAAGGATTGATTCTCAACTCTTTTTTTTTTTCTTCTTTCAAGGACCCCTATTTGATACCATCTTTAAAGGAGGAATTCACCCAAAAAATTACTTATTTTCTATCAATTGCACACCCTATGAAGCCTTGAATTCATGGATTCTTTTTTGTTTTTGTCGCATTCCTAAGCTAATAATTTGATTCCCGTCTCCTACCGGCTAATGTATCCGGTAGGAGACACAAAGTAGATTATTTGTGTCTCCTACCGGAAATACACACGGTCATCAAATTATTGTCTTAGGAATGCCACAAAAACAAAAATAAATCCATGAAATCAAGGCTTTATGGTGGGGTGTGTAATTGATAGAAAATAAGTCATTTTTTGGGTGAACTCCTCCTTTAACATCTACATAAAAACCCTCACTCACTGTTCATGTGATTCCCAGTGTACACTCTGGAGTTACAGACCCATAAAGACAATTTTGGACCCCTGTGGTCCCTGGACCCTTGAGAACCATTATTATTGCATTGTTTATACTGCAGATGTAATCAATTGTATCACAGGTATAATAGGAACAGCAGCATTGTATGACTGAATAGAGTTTCTTCATCACCACAGTGAACACTGCAAAGTTGCATCATGTGTCATTAGGTTTTAGTTTTGGGATCACAAAGCACCCTGGAAACAGTTTCAGTTTGTATGTAGATTCATGTGAGTGTCCCAGCTTCATGTCTGGTGTAATCTTCATAGTCCATTGCTGCTACAATAATACATAAAACATGTCTTATTTTCTATCAATCACACACCCCATGAAGTCTTGAATTCATGGAAATATTTTAGTTTCTGTTGCATTCCTGAGCCAATAATTTGATGACCGGGTCATCGGTCAGTAGGAGACTCCGGTCATCAAATTATTGGCTTAGGGTTGTGTAATTGATAGAAAATGAGTACTTTTTTGGGTGAACTACTCCTTTAAGCCCATTTACTGATTGTTAATATTCATGGTTGGGCTTATATGAGACTACTTGCATGTTTCCCCCCTGCCGGCCACCTGCACCAGCTCCAGACTTATATATATACTGTAGGAGGTTCTCATCTTATTTGACCATGAACATCTTTGGAGCTTTCTTTCTTGTATTCACTCAAAAATAACCGACCTAAAGCCTACAATATTGATATTTATATCATGTACAATTGATGATTGTTATGCCATGCTTTTAAACCCTGTAGCACTCTGTAGTGCTTTATAAATAAAATGCATTTATTATTACGATTGTGTTTTGTTTTGCAGGAGGTTCGTGCAGAAACTCCCGGACAAAGGGAAGAAGCTATCGGAGTTTGCGGAGCGCGTGCGCCTCGCCATCGCCCGCCGCGAAGAGCAGGAGAGCAGACAGAACGCGTTGTCTTTCTCCGAGTTCCAGTCCAAATACCAGCAGGCGTTCTCTCAGCAACGACCCCGCGTCCACATCGATAACCCCGATGCGAGCTCCTCGTCGCCACACCACAACGGAACAGGTGACGAGGAGGAGAAGAACGCTCCCCCCTGTGATGGAGAGACCATGGAGACGGCGGCGGCGGCGGCCGGTGGCTCTCTGAACTCGGGGACAGAAGAGAGCGAGCTCTCGGAGGCGTTGGAAAGGGTCAGCCTGTCTCACACCAGCAACACCGGCTCTGCTTCTGCGTCTGCTTCTGCTGCCGGAGAGCGTGCTAAAGACGCCGGCGCTGAAATGTTGGACAATTACTTTCTGGGAAAACAACAGCCACAAAAGAAGGCGCACTTCATGGAGGTTCTGGAAAAGAACGAGCACCACCCGTCCCCGCCCAGGAGACAGCAGTTCAGACCTAACCAGTGAGTCGGGTTTGTCTTTGATTAGTTTTTAGACATTTTGTATTAAGACCGGGAATGCATCTGTGTCTTTCTTTGGATTTCTTTGGCTATTCAAAAATAGCAGATCTATCTGGTGAAAATCGTGTGCAAATCTTTCAATATATATCTACATTTTTAACTCAAATCTTTGCTTCTGGGGGTCCCTTGAACAAAATATTTTCAGATGGGGGTCTGCGGCCAAATACATATCATTTTGGGTGGTCCTTGACATGAAAAGGTTTAAGAACCACTGATATATATTTTTTTAAACTGTTTTGAGTTACAAATGTTCGCTTTAAAAAACATATATATTTATATTCAAAGATTTTCATCCATTTTTCAAGATTTTTCAAAAATAGGAGATCTTGCCGTGCTATGAGCTTTTAGATCTGCTATTTTTGAATAGCCAAAGAAATCTAAAATGACACAGATGTGTTCCCGGATTGAATGGGTTAAAATAGTTAGAAGTATTCATTAGAAAGGGCATGACTTTTAGGTGATAATAGCCCCCTGCACCCATTATCAAATGAACCACATGAACTATCCCTATTCTGGGGCAAATATTCAACACCATAGCAGATCTACAAGCTCACAGTCTTAGCTAATGGGAATGTGTCATTGTGCACAAAGCTTTCTTGTGAATTCATGAAACCATAATGTTTGTGTTTTTTGAACTTTTACGCTGTAGGGCCAAATCGAAATGATCAATTTCCTCTAACTAAAGAGGGGTTGGCAGGGTTGGTTACATAAACACCCTTAGTTTTACCAGTCAATTTGAAACCACTTGATTTCCTAGTGTCCCTATTCTGGGCATGTCATACTAGGTGAACGTTCAGAAAAGAATTGCAGATCTACAAGCTCATAATGCATCACGTGTGCACTATGTTGTCTGTCAGCTTGTAGATCTGCCACTTTTGATGCTTTTGTGTGAAGCTGATGTATGATCGAGTAAGGCCTTAACCCATTAATACCTGGAACGCATGTGTCACGTTAGATTTCTTTGGCTATTAAAAAATAGCAGATATACAAGCTCATAGCGCGGCACCAAGTGCCGCGCTATGAACTTGTAGATCTGCTATTTTTGAAAAATCTTGAAAAAATATTTTTAGATTTTTTTTTTTCAAAAAACTGTTAGGATTTTGAAAACATTTTTAAGAATCGCCTCAGGTCTTAATGGGTTAATTTACGGAAAAAAAGACTATGGAGATGAGAGGTTTCTGCTCGACGGCTACGATATCAAGTTCAAGTGGTTAATAATAACAATGTCTAGTGATGTGGAAATGACCTCATCTCAGTTGAAAAAAACCTATCTCATCACATCTTTAATCTCCAGTCTGGGCCCCAGAAGTCACAGCAGCAGCTCTCCCTCGGGAGGATCCTTGTCGCCGGGCCGATCGTCGTCACCCGGCGGAGGTCTGTCGCCGTCGCCCCTCCTCTCCCCGGAGGCCAGGAAGGAGCGCGACAGGAAGCACTTGGATGACATCACGGCGGCGAGGCTTCCTCCCCTCCACCACGACCCCGCGCGGCTCCTGTCCCTGGAGGAGTCGGCCGACCTCCTCAGGACGCAGAGGAAGAAAGAGCAGGTTTGTGTATAACCCCCTCGGATTCGAGTTCTCGGTCGCCACCGCTCGTTTCAGTCATTTGGATTTCCATAGAAGTCAGCCATGTCTTCTATGGCATTGGTTCTCAAAGTGGGGTCCGGGGACCCCCAGGGGTCCTTGAGGGAGTTCCAGGGGGTCCCCTGCTAAATGATAGATTAGGCACCAAATGGACCCTTATGGGTCTGTAACTCTGAGAGTGTACAAATGGAACCAAATGGACCCTAACGGGTCCATTTGGTTCCATTTGTACACTCTCAGAGTTAAATTGACATAGATTTTACAATATCAATTGTGGTCCAAGTGATAGAAATGCCATTAAATGGGGGTCTGTAGCCCTAATGCATGTCAAACTGGGGGTCCTTGAAATTAAAATGGTTGAGAATCACTGCTAGAGCCGTAACAAATCTTCTCTTATGGGGGTCCCTGGCATATCTTTTGAAATGGGGGTCCGCGGGCTAATAAGTGTCAATTTGGGGGTACTTGACATGAAAAAGTTTGAGAACCACTGTTCTATGGAAGCGTGTCATGTGCCGAAAATAGCAGATCTACAAGCTTACAACAGCTGTTTTCGGTTTATTAGTTATTTTAAGATTAAAGACCTGAAGCCGATTCTACAGATGTCTTCTAAATCCCAACAGTATTCTGAAAAAAACGTATGTTTCTATATCAGTGCTGCTCAAACTTTTTCATGTCAAGGACCCCCAAAATGATATGTATTTGGCCACCGATCCCTATCTCAAAATATGTTGTTCCAGGGACTCCCAGGAGCAAAGATTTGAATTAAAAATGTTTGCTTTAAAATTATATATTAAAAGATTTGCACACATTTTCAAGATAAAAAAAAAAATAGCAGATCTACACGCTCGGTGCCGCGCTATGAGCTTGTGGATCTGCCATTTTTAAATAGCCAAAGAAGTCCAAAGATTACACTGATTCTTTCCCCGTCTAAATGGGTGAAAGAGTATTTGAAGTGGGCAAACTAGCAATGTTCAATCTTCTAGAAAATCACGATGATCTCAGATCTCAGATTTCATAAAAGCAAACGTCTGGCATCTGGCATTTTGTTTTAAAATACAAGATGACTATCCTTTTTTTGTCAGGGCTAGTATTGCCGAACTTTAGCGTCAATCTGCAATTTATTCATCTGGTTGGCTGTATGGCTGACTGGCTGTATACCAAAACAACATGATCTTACATATTGTGTTGATGGTTTGTAAAACACAGCGCGCGTGTGTGTGTGCGTGTGTGTGTGTGTGTGTGTGTGTGTGTGTGTGGCTCCTTTCACGCTGTTTCACAAATCACATATTAGGACTTGGCCTAACACATTATTTTCAGCCGTGAGATTTGATTTTGCTTTAACCCATTGAGACCTGAAGCCGATTCTACAAGTCTCCTAAATCCCAACAGCTTTCTGAAAAACTTATGTTTCTATATCAGTGGTGCTCAATCTTTTTCATGTCTAGGACCCCCAAAATGATATGTATTTGGCCGCGGACCCCCATCAAAATATTTTGTTCCAGGGACCCCCCAGAAGCATAGATTTGAGTTAAAAATGTTCGCTTTAAAAGTATTTATATTCAAAGATTTGCACACATTTTCTCGAATTTTCAAAAATAGCAGATCTACAAGCTCGTAGCGCGGCACTCGGTGCCGCGCTATGAGCTTGTATATCTGCTATTTTTGAATAGCCCAAAGTGTAAAATAATGCTTTTTAGCTCAAATCTAAAAATGACACAGTTCTAGGTCTAAATGGGTTAATCCACGATAACCACTTAAACCCTATATACACCTTTGAACGGGACCCCCCAGTGGTCTTTACTTGGTCTCCCCTTTTTTTCACCCTCTAAACCAAATCTCTTTGGCCGAAAAGAGCCGTCGTGTTGTCGCAACGCGCTTGTAGATTGGTTATTTTCGCCGCATGTTCGCCCCCCCCCTCCCAGAATAGGGTTCATGTGGATAAAACGTCCACATGAGAAAATCAACGGAGGCGCAGATGGTGGGAGTGACTTTGAATGGATTCCTCTACAAAAGAATGCTATTGTATTGTTTTGTACGTTTCGTGGAGGTTTGGGGAGCACAACTTCTGCCCTAAGTGCAAACGCACACTCGCACAGAGAAGAGAACTGGTATAAAGCAATGATTTTAAATAATTGGGAACGAATGTGTTTATTATTACACATTTCTGTCCTCTATTATTGATCTAGGAAAAGATGTACTAATAACTAACTGATTTTATGATAGTTGTGAGCACTTATTTGTTTATATTGAGCAATTTAAAAACAGAACAATGGGATGCCAAGCAAGCATGTAATTATGATAAACTGTGACCAGCTCTTGGTTTTAGACGCACCGCCGTCCGTCCGGCTTTGTGGTTGCAGTTAAAAATGTGAAGTAAAGAAATAGTAGAATTAAAAAACAGAAATCTATTTTAAAGTGTTCATAGAACACCTGAATTATATTTTAAAAGCTGTAGAAGAACTAAAGATAGGATAAAAAAAGCTATACAGAAACTAGATTAAACACTATCGGACACAAATGAGTAAATGACGAGGAAAAAAAACTGTTCGTCAATCAATTAATCAATTACAATAATGAAATTGTTAAATGTATTTCATTTATGTCATAGCTTTTATCCCTTACATTGGAGGGGACCACATACACGCAACTGGGTTTAGTTTTTAGCTTCCAGCTTCCAATAAAGCGGTCTATACCCCAAATCAAAGGTAACGGTCTATAATTTAACCTCCATACCAGATATTATGTCTTCTGAACATTCCAAAGGTGCCCCAAAAAAAAAAACGTAAAAGCGCAAAACACTACGTTCCTTGTCCAAACACTTTTTATGGAGCTCACTGTATGGCTTATTAGCAATTCTAGTTTCGTTGATGCCTTTAACCCATTAAGACCGGGAACGCATCATTCTTTTAGATTTCTTTTAGCATTTATTTTGGCTATTCAAAAATAGCAGAGCTATGAGCTTGTAGATCTGCTATTTTTAAGAAAAATCGTGAAAATGTGTGCAAATCTTGGAATAATATATATTTTTAGACATTTTAACTCAAACTTTGCTTCTGGGGATTCTACAAATGTCTTCTAAATCCTAACAGTTTATTTTTATTTTTATAAATGATGTTGTCATATCAGTGGTCCTCTAACTTTTTTCATGTCAAGGACCCCCAAAATGATATGTATTTGGCTGCGGACCCCCATCTCAAAATATGTTGTTCCAGGGACCCCCCCCCAGAAGCAAAGATTTGAGTTACAAAAATAATCGCTTTAAAACATAATAATATATATTCAAAGATTTGCAAAGATCACATTTTCACGATTTTTCCAAAAAAATAGCAGATCTACAAGCTCGTAGCGCGGCACTCGGTGCCGCGCTACGAGCTTGTATATCTGCTATTTTTTGAATAGCCCCAAAGAAATCTAAAAATAAAAAATGACACAGATGCGTTCCCGGTCTCAATGGGTTATAGTGGCGTGACGGGCGTTTAATAATACTCCCGCTTCAGCCCTTCTAGTGTTTACAAACCTTTTCATGTCAGCTTTTTCCTTCTGCTGTGTTGTGTTAATTTCAGGAATTGCAGGCCAAACTGGCAGCCCAGAAACTGTCTGAGGGGCTGAGGAGCGCTATGGGGCGCTTCCACCCCGATGGTGGCCCCACGGCCGCCTACAGAGAGGTTCACGATGATGGAGCCCAGCTCTCCTCCTCTGAGGAGGACTAATCCCTGAGGAGGGCCCACGCCGGGGTACCCTGGGGGGTGCCTGAGCAGTAACCTTTACGGACCCCGGGGACAACAGGCTTTGCGGAGCCCTGCGATGGGGAGCCTATGGAAGGGAAGGATTTTCAGGCTCTCCTACTAAGACACGCATTCTTAACGCATTAAGACCCGGGGAAAAAGCGTCTGTCACTTTAGATTTGAGCCACTTTTAAACGTTATGTTATACTTTGGGGCTATTCAAAAAACAAGCTTGTAGATCTGCTATTTTTGGGGGGAAAAATCGTGAAAATGTGCGCAAATCTTTGAATTATATATTTTTCTTAAAGCGAACATTTGTAAGTCAAATCTTTGCTTCTGGGGGGATTCTACAAATGATAGCAAATTCTACAGAAAATAGCAGATCTACAAGCTCATAGCGCGGCACCGAGTGCCACACTATGAGCTATTTAAAAAAAGTAATGAAACTTTTGCGCAGATCTTTGAATATATATATATATATATATTTTTTTTTAAAGCACATTTGTAACGCAAATCTTTGCTTCTTGGGGATTCTACAAATGTACAAAAAAAAGGTACTAAATGTATTTGGCCGCGGACCCCCATCTCAATGTTGTTCCAGGGACCCCCCCCCCCCCCCCCCCGAAGCAAAGATTTGAGTAAAAATGTTCGCTTTAAAAAAAATATATATATTCAAAAGATTTGCACACATTTTGACGATTTTTCAAAAATAGCAGATCTACAAGCTCATAGCGCTATGATGCTTGTAGATCTGCTATTTTTGAATAGCCAAAGTATAGCATAATGGTTAAAGTGGTTACCCAGGTGCGTTCCCGGTCTGAATGAGTTAAAGGGGGATATTATGGCATGGCCCATGTGCATTGGGGGCATTGTAAAGCCGTAGACGGTGTCCCAGACTCTCCCACTCGGGGAGGTTGAATGGTGGGTGGTTAAACGGGCGTATTGAGATGTCATCCAGGCAGCGTTGCATTAACACCCTATATACTTTGTTGACTGGGGTCCCCCAGGGGTCTATACTCGGGTCGCCTCCTCCCCCCCCCCCGCCCCCCCCCCCTCCTCTTCGCACCGTATGTCTTCGCCGAGAATAGCCGATGTACAGGCTCACAGCGCATCGTCGTGACGCGTTGTGAGCCTGTAGATCGGCTATTTTTTCCCCAATGTTTCGCCTATATTTCCGTTGAATGTTTGCCCATTATGACAGGCCCTGGATAGGGATAATAGGTCGTTGCGGTCTCCTACAGGAATAGTAAATACAGGGTCCCCACGGTCATGAAATTCCTGGAAATATTTTGAAATTAAAAAAATAATAATCCAGTACTGGAAAAGGTTTGGAATTGATCAAACTTCATCAAAGGTCCTGGAATTTATCAAGGGTCCTGGAAAAAATATTTGGCTATGTATTGTTTTTGGCTATTGATTTGTTTTAATACAAAACCATTTCATAAACATGTATAACATTACACGAAATATGTAACATAAGTAGTTTTTCGCCGAACAGGCTGTACACCCCATCCGCACTGCCAGCGATGCGACGTGACGCGAGCGGGCGATGAAATCTCATTAAAATACATGTTTTTGAATGAGACCGTCCTGACCTACCGCAAGCGACAACGAACCGTGCAACGACGTCGTCCACCCCTCCTATTTATGCTCGCAGGCTCTATTTCAGCGAGGTTACGCGGCTGTGCCCCACCCCCAAACACTTTTTATTGTTTTTTTATTTATTTATTTTGCTACACTGCCTATCTTTGGGCATTGTACATAGGAGTAAGAGACACATTATTGCGCTGAATGATTGTTATATAGGCCTGGAAATTGGGCTAAATATTCTGGAAAAGTTTTGGAAAAGTTTTGGAAATTCATTGCTAAAAATGTGTGGGGACCCTGTAAATAGTAAAGTACCTTGCTCTTAACGCTGTGTCCAAAATGTCCGCCATGCTCTGGGATGTATGTATCTATAATACCTGCTGTTTGTGGGTTCATCATTACGTCGAATGTGGAATTGCTTTAATAGAATAATTTCGAGTCGAGAGTCGAGAAGAAAAGAACACAACACACTTGTGTGTTTATCATCTTATCATCAAGTTTGATGATACAATTGACCAGCTATAAAATATCCAACAATTCATTTCATTCGTTCAAGCATTTGGGCTACAGTATGGCTTGAATATAGCACACTAAGCATGATATATATTTTTATGCACTGCACGATGCAGTTTACAATATCAGTGTGTCTATTTCACAATGTTGATGCAGCGTTCAGAGTTTTTTACACAGTTTACAACCTGTGTAAAAAAAAAGTTGGTAAATATTTGTTTGGACAACCTTGCACAAATGTAGTTACAAAAAGATAATCATAAGAAAAGGTTAAATAATAAAGCGATATATACAAATATACATTTACATACAGTATCGTCTCTGTCAGATGTCCAGAACTGTTACTTTTCAGATTTCTAATTCAAAAGTAGCAGATCTACAAGCTAAAACGCTTTGGTGTGACTCAGTAGTGTGATCAAGTAGGGCGTTAATTATTCACGAAAATAAACACAGAAAGTTAGAATATGGAGATGGGAGGTTTCTGCCCGACAGCGATGATATACAAGTTGTGTGCTCAAAACAATAAACCAAAATAAGGCAGAGCACCTCGGTGGTAAAGCAGACTATTTTTGACACAGCAAGTGACTGTTTGTTTACAACCATTTCAAAAAAGCGATGTGATGCTGCTGCTGTGTCTGTGTGTGAACTAAATAAATGGAGTTGATTTCTGATACTATTGGTGATATGTTGCCAGCTTTTTTTCTGTATTACCACTGCTGTGTAATGACAGATGAAAATGCTCTTATTCAGATTCTGAAGATGTCACATAGACTAGTACACCAGGCTTCAATTCACATTTCGAGTAGTAGGGGTGTAGTTTTTTTTAATAAATGTTATTTATGTGATCAATCTAGATTTTTATTTTGTCTTATTTGCGTTTGTGAAGGGAGGTCCAATACATACACTTTAACTGGCTGTCAGCCTATTGGTAATTTGTCATACTTTTCAACAAATCAAATAACTATGTAGGAATATAACTATACCATAAAAGTTGCGTTTTTCTTTTAACTGCCTAAAAAGGGGACTTTGTAAACAAAGACAAATACATTTCCACGCTCATTTTCGAGGTGTTGGAAAACTGGAAATATCTCTTGTAAAAATGACAAACGCATTATAATGAACTGCTATTCCATATTAAGCATCAAGCAGACGTCTTCCGGAATGTTTTGTTACCCGTGCTGTGGTTAAGACCCGGGCTATAACTCAGCTGTCTCTACAATCCTGTGTGATGTTATCAATGGGGAAATCTGTGACAGACTTGATAAGATTAATAGAGGCAGCAGTGAAATATGGGAGCGTGATGGCTGCCTCCCATCTGGATCGCATTTGGATGGTGTTATTGTTGCTGGGAATGGCAGGAGAGGGGATGGCACGAGGCGTGTACGTGACATTGTAAACGCCATTTCTCAAGTGTGCTAATGTACAGTAGATAAGAGATGCCTGGCTACATTAAAGGTGCTGTATAAGTGATAGTTTTTTTTGTTGTTAAATAAACGTTTTTGTTTAAAGGTTAAAGCTCTATATTCAGATAATAATAATTGCCATAGAGCGTTTGTTAACTAAGAAAACAGAAAAAGCATTTTCGGTTTGGGATACCAAACCGAAAATGCTTCTCTACTGATTGGATAAAAATGGTATCCCAAACTGAACATTTATTTTCAGTTTACTAAAGAACTAGAGAGACCCCTGTTAATTACCAAACACTCTAGCAATGAAAATAGAGCTATTTAAAGGTAGGTTAAGTGATTTACTTTGGTTAAAATAAGTGTTAAATAGCTATGTTCTGATAGTACTCATTGCTGTAGAGTGTGTGTTCAGTAAGAGGAGTCTCCCATGTCTCTCCAGCCCTTTATTAAACAGAAAATGCATTGTCAGTGCTCTCTCCTGATTGGCTTAAATGTGGTCACCTACCTGAAAATGTACTATATTCTCTTTACTAAAGAGCTGGAGAGACCCCTGTGACCGAAGAAACACTCTGTAGCAATGATTACTATCAGAATATAGTACTTGAACCTTTTTTAACAAAAACAAATAATACCAAAAAATATCACTATAAAAAATAAATCACATGAAGTTTGCCTATTTTTGCCAAATGTTCTAAAATGTTTGCCGAATGTTTGCCTATTTTGACATCCCCTGAATAGGGACGCTAGCCTTCCCTAACAGCCATTCGCATCGCTTTCTTTTCCAGTCTTTCTCAGATGCGACTTCTCTTCAGAGTGGCTCATGACTCAGGAATTTTAATGAGAATGTAAGGAAGTGATTGAACGAGGTTTCACGTGGGCCCGGGCTCGCTGGTATAGATGCTCCTTGATAACCTTTGGATAATTGCTGCCACGGCATCTCTGGGAGATACTCGCCAGAGGAAAAAAAAAGAGAAAACGCCATCTGGCTGCTGTGTGTTTAGACATTGAGGCTGATGAACTCCAGAAAGGCCCTTTGCTTTGACTTCCAATAATAAATATATGAGCTCTTGCTCTAGAGAGGATCTTCCTTGTACTGGGAATAATTAGGGTCTACCTTCCTAACATAAATTCAAAGACTGTTACCAATTAAGGGGCACTTTTTTTCCCCCTGTAGCTTTTCCTCCACAGTATCTGACCCACGCTATCTGTCCGTTCAATATGGCTCGACGCCGAACCAAGCCATGCGTTGTACGGCCACGGCCCTTTTGTGTGTTGTTCGCATGGGGGAGGAGGGTTGTTTATACTTGAACTTGGTGAATCCCACACCCCTCTCTCTCTCATCGCTGATTAACAAGCTTTCCTCGTGGAGCTGTATGTCTGCAAGCGATTTGCTCCGAACCCTCGAAAGTCCGAAATCACACGTCTCGGGGGAGCGGACATAATTTGGGTCTTTGGGAGGAGAAAATGGTATGCTGCTTGCAAAAAAACGGCCTTCTTCAAAGACAAGTCAGCGCAGCCTTACATTAAATTTATGATGTATAGACTGGCATTAAGCAACAATTTAGTCTCTCGGGCAGAATGAGTGCGTTATGTCTGCCAGGTTGCAGGGGCTGAGGTCATATTTTTTCCCAGCCCTCTTCCCATCTGATGTTTTGGTCTTATTTTTTCAAGGCACAGCAAGGATATGAAATAATGCCGTACTCAGCAGCTTTCTGCAGATAAGGTTACAGTTTATCTCTTCTCGTCCCAATTAGAACCAGCCTCTCTTCATACAAGGCCTGGGATTGAATTATGAGTTCCAGGTTTTTCAGTTTCCCCCCCCCCCCCTCCTTTTTTTTTGGTTCTGTATTTTGAAATGTGCCTTGTTGATAAATTGTACACATCAAATATTTTTTCATTTCACAAAGCAGAACCATCAACTGGGGCACTCGCCAGGGGGGGTTCTGTTTTTGTAACAAATCTTGAGGCGTGGAAGATTTGGGAATAGGTTTAACAAGAGTCACTGTGTACTGGCCCAAGCTTTCATATGTTAATACATATCCTATATGTTCGAGCCGTGGCGGGAGGGAGCACCACATTTGAAACTATTAAAATGATCTCAAGCATGACAGCTGAGGTTGCCAATGTTTCATATGCAAATCTCCATTATTGTCTGTGTGTGACACAAACAGCTTGTGTGGCTCGGCTCTCTATAGAACACTGCGGTTGACAGTAAATGCTTATTTTTCATACATTTCTGACTGTGAGAAACTTTGCGTCGAGACTCTAAAAAAAGGTAACTTACTGTAGCTCTGTTTATGTTATAGCTGAGAAAGCAATGGCGTGTGGCTGCTGCAGCTGTCTATGACCATGTAGTAGTCTGCAGTATGCAGTGGTGGAAAATGTTTTACTTAAGTAGAAGTATCAATAACGCAATGTAGAAATACTCTGTTACAAGTAAAAGTCCGGAACACAAAATTGACTTGAGTAAAAGTACAAAAGAATTGTTATCAAAATGTGCTTCAAGTACCAAAAGTAGAAAGTACTCAAATAAAACACCTCAAAATTGTACTTAAGTACAGTACTTGAGTTAATTTACACCACTGGCAGTGGTGTAAAATATGTACACACTGAATGCACAGAGAGTCTGATGAAGTAAACCTAATTTGTAGTTCAGTGAGTGTCATGATGAAAACATATCTAGAACTGTGTCTGTTTCATGTAACAGTCATTCAGCCAACAAGATTGAACAATTACCAAATTATCTTTTTTATTTTGTTGCATTTTCTGATATTGAATATTCGTCCTGAACAGCACAAGGTGTGCAGCAGGTTGACCCTTGTTGTTTCCCATGGTTCCCACAGCTCTCTGATATTCCAGTTTATGTACATAAGCTGTGCTGCGATATTGACATACTACGCCATATCGAGACAACAATATCAATAGCTTTTTTTAAATATAATCATATGGAAATTACTTTAAATGAGAAAAGTTCTTTAAAAAAAGGCATCTGGAATTGAATTGAAAACTCACAACATCACAAACAAAGTTAACTTACCACTTATTATGTACAGTACATGTATTTACTGTACTGTACTGTAAAATATTGGTCTACTGTATAAATGTACATTGTAAATGTCTTGCATTGAAACCCAGCTTGTGTTTGCAATGTTCTGGGAGGCTTTTCCAACTGTTTAATATGACATTAAATGTATATCTGATGATATAAGTATCCTCGTGTTTGTTTATGGGGAGCTTGCGTGAGTTTGCCAGGTTGGACTTGTTCCACATCTGATGTCACAGCCTTGAATAGTATGGGAAATGTGGGGGCGGATTTAGCTGTTCAAGTCTGATTCCCAAAAATGTATAGAACATATTTATTACTTACAGGATGAGAATTCCAAGTTACGTACAATAAAGGCACCGTTTTTTTCACATTATTTGAGGAACCTGATGTATACGACATAAATCTATATATATTCAGCATTATTTCCCCCGTTCAACTCTGGCTGGTGAGATGTGTTGCATGTCTCTGTATTGTCTCTAAATGAAACAAAAAAAATCAGTGATGAAGAAGTACTCACATGTTTTACTTAAGTAAAAGTATCAATACTGCAATGTAGATATGCTCTGTTACAAGCAGAAGTCCCGTATTCAAAATGCACTTGGGTAAAAGTACCAAAGTTTCGGCATCAAAATATACTCAAGGTACCAAAAGTAAAAGTACTCATTGTGCAGAATGTTCCATTTCGCACGTTTTCAAATGTATAAAAACTCTTTTAAAAATAGCCGATCTACAAGCTCACACTGCGTCGCATCGTGTCACATTGTTAGTCAAATGGATGAAATATATAGGGCTGAAGTTGTTTGTGTTTTGTAATAAATAAATCTAAATCTACAAAGTTAGTAACTAAAGTTTTCATATGATTGCAGTGGAGTAAAAGTACAATATTTGCCTCTGAGATGAAAACTAAATACCGAAGAAAGTAAAACATACCTCAAAATTACATGTACTTTACAGGTTAAGCCTTCTAAAAATATTTATATAAATATTGAATCTGATAGTGTAGAGGCTCAGTTTGATTTAGTTCTTGTTGAATGCAGTAAGGTGAACCCAGTGTCATGTTAGAACCATCCTATTTGCTCAGCAGTGGGACTGAATGATTGGGAGGCCCCTGGGCAAAGGGCCAATGTTGAGGCCCCAATCTCTGGCACTCCACACCCACAATTAATACCCTGAAAGTTACCAAACAAAACAACAGGTTCCAACCTCTCTTAAAGCGCATAATAAACAGAATGAAAAGACTCGCCAAATGTCTTCAATGTCTCCTTTTCCCCCCCTTTCTGTTTATCAGTAACATATTTTCAAACTGAAGTCAAATGGTGATCCGTGTGTGTGTGTGTGTGTGTGTCCGTGTCCGTGTGTGCGAGCGTGCATGTGTGTGTGTGTGTGTGTGTGTGTGTGTGACTGTGTGTGGTTGTGTTTGTGAGTTTGACAGATTGCAAAGAACCTGAAGCGTCTCATCTTTTGATTCTTGCCAGAGAGTCCTGGGAATTTGGACAGGATGAAAAGTATTAGACAGGTAAAGACAAACAAACAAAAACAAAAAATGTCCACGTGACGGTTAAGATTTACGGTAAACTGACTGGTGTTTGATAGTATAGATGGAAGTAGTTTTCCGGCAGTGCCAGTGATTTGTTTGGCTGACAGCGTAGCATGGCATTTTTTTCTATAACATAGCATGGTGTTTTTTTTAAGGATGTATGTTGGGCGTGCTGCGTGCATAGCATGCCATTTTCTGTTCCCTGGATAATATTGTATGCCATATGTTTAATGCTATAGTGTCGCATTACGCTTTTTGGACAATATTACTTTTTTTATGATGACATTGAAGGCTATATAATGTAATGTTTTGACAATGTAGTCCGATTTAAATTTTAGGTTCGTTTTTTTAATGACATAGTATTATGGTGTTGTTTTTACACATACCATAGTTTATTATGTCATTTTTTATGACAGTATAGTATGATGTTAGTTTCACTTCAGTGATGATGTAATACAGTATGTTATTTTTAGGACAGTATATATATTTTTTTAAATGACGACATAGTGGGTATTATAGGCTTTTTTTAAAATATTGTCTGATGACATGATACATCATATTGACCTTTTCAGTAGAATTGTGTTGCTATAGGGACTGCTTGGGTATATTTCCTGTCAGCTACTGATATTACTGCTATATTACTGCCAAAAAAACTATTCACAAGCAAACACTACAAGAAGAAATAAAGTCATTTAGAATGAGTCATTTAGAATGTTGTTTTATTGTCAAGGTCTATAGATTGTTTTTGATGACATATACACGGTAGTATTTGGGTAGTTTGTCAAGCCAAAAGGCATATTTAAATCGGGTGACTTGAACATGCAAGATTAGCAACCAAGGGCTGAACACACTGAGTTAAGCTCCCCTTGTTCTCTAAGATAATTTCAATAATAATAATAATTACTATTATCGTTATATAATTGAGGCCCTTTGGGGTATTTTCTGTCACTGTACTTATATTATGTATTTATATGTGAAATTTGTCCTTTGCGTTTACTGAACCCATCGTCCTAACTATAGCTGTCCCACTGTCTGATTCCCATCATGTTGGCTTTCAAAACATACTTTCAAGTGAACAGGGCTTGAACGCACAACACGAGGGTTCAACAACAACTGCAGACTACTCTGAAACCACGTTTTCTTTCGTGCTCAAAGAGCCTTTCACATTTTGGTTTCTATGTGTCTAGGTGACATTATAAAATGCACTGTCATTTCTGATGACATTGAAGCAGGGATGTTGCACCAGTATCGTGTTTATTGATGACATATTACATTATGGCCCTTTTTCTTCTTTTTTTTTAATACAACATAGGCATGGCATATTGTATTGATGTCATAAGGCCCTGTTATGATATATCATAATAGGGCCTTTATATGGCATGCAGTAGTATGGCCTATTTTCTTTGACAACATAGTATTATTGTCTATATATATTTTTGATGTCACAGCAATATCCTGTGTATACATTTTGCACTCAGGATTAGTAGGCATTATAGCTTCACAACATAGTAGACCTATTATGGGCCATTTTTATTACATAACATTGTGGTATTACTGTCAAAGTATTAGTACAGAAGTTTCTGTTTAAAAAATGTCTTTACAGAACTGTGTATTTTTCTTGGCATGGTATTTTCAATTATACTGGGTGCCTACATAAATATCGTCTTTGTCAGGTGGAAACTTCATTTGTCCCAAACTGTTACTTTTCAGGATTCAAATAAAATAAATAGTCTGCTGGTCTGCTTCTTGTGACGCTGTAGTATGATCAAGTAGGGAGTTAATTTACGAAAAAACACAAAAAGTTAAAATATGGAGATAAGAGGTTTCGGCCCCGATAGCGACGCTATGCTCTGAGAATGCTGGAGCGCACCCGGTGTGATGGGGTTGTTATGAAACTCAGAGCACCGTGCTGTGGGAGCACACACTAGTCCCTCTCTGTAACCGTACTCTGTGTGAAAAGCCTTGTTAACCGAGTGTCTGAACATCGGTGACAACACTGGCGGAGGAAGCCAGTGATATATATATGCGTATATCTTGAACAATGCCTACACCAATGGTTCCCAAACTGGAGGTTGGGGCCCCCAGTGCCTTAGCTTAATGTGCAACATTGTTTTCTCACTCAACAGTAAACAAACCAACACACAGTATAACAGGGTATCTGCACATTTCTAAAGAGACAATTTAAGGACTTTTCTATTACCTCTAAAATAAAAATAATAAAAAAAAAAAACGAACAAAAAGCTAAAAAGACCATTACTATTTAAAAAATAACCGACAAACTATACTATAAAAAAAAACACCACGAAAATGTACAGATATTACGTAAGAAAGAGGCAAAAATGCAGAAACAGAAATGTACAATATTTACTGTATCTATGGAACCGAGTCAAACTTAAAATGCCTACAATTCCAAGTGCTGGCCAGGGTTCAAATATAATTATTTTGGGGGGTCAAGGCCTGAAACGTTTGGGAACTCTTACACATCACAGACGATGAGGTTAAGATGTTGATGAATTGAATACATACAGTAGGACCCCCGTGGGAACAAGGCCGCAAGGACTTTTTTGGTGTTATCATTTTAGACCAAGTGTATGACTGTACTCGTGCCGTTTGCATTTCTGCCGAATAAAATATTCAATCAATCAAAAGATGTTAACGTGGTAATGCTGCTGAGCTGTGACTGGTGCACAGCAGCTAAACGCTGTGTCGTTCGCTCTGATTGGTCTATTATACAGTATGTAACATGCTCAATACGACAGCAGGTTTTTCCTTCATAGTTCTCCTTATTTCTATAGCTTATACAGCAGTGGTTCTCAAAGTGGGGACCGGGGACTCTCAGGGGTCCTTGGGGGGGGGGGGGTTCAGGGGGTCCCCAGCAAAATTAGTTAATATAGCGTCACAATCATTGTAACCACTTTAACCATATTTTATACTTTGGCTTTGGAGGGACAGTGAGTGCGTTCTCCAGCAGCGGCATTCTGGAATCTTGAATAATTTAGATTTGTCTTCTCTTCCGGGGGTCCCTGGCACAACCCCTTTTCAGATGGGGGTCTGCAGCCAAATACATATCATTTTGTGCTTTGTTTGGGGGTCCTTGACATGAAACCGTGAGAACCACTGGCCTATACAGCCCCAGAAACCTACAGACACCTGTTTGCCAAGCCTTAGGTAGTTATGTCACCGAAGAAACAAGATACAAACATAAGCAGATAAATCAGCAAGTCATGAGGCTCAGAGAGAGAGAGAGAGAGAGAGAGAGAGAGAGAGAGAGAGAGAGAGAGAGAGAGAGAGAGAGAGAGAGAGAGAGAGAGAGAGAGAGAGAGAGAGAGAGAGAGAGAGAGATTTATCCTGTGTGCATCAATTAGCTTGATGCACAACAGGTGTGTAGTCAGTAGTCACACCCAGCTCAGAGTGTAATTAGTTTAACTCAGCCCAGGTGTGACTGAAGCACACAGTCCCTGTTCTGGCCATGTCATAGTAGGCAAAACATTTACAAACTTTGGGGAAAATAGACAAGCATTTGGTGAAAATAAGCGAACATACGCCATTCGGCGAAAACAACAGATCTACAAGCTCATAACTCGTGGCAACAGACAGAATAGTGTGTGGTCACACCCAGCTCAAAGTGTTTAGTTTAATTCGGGCCAGGTGTGACTGACTGCTTAAAAGGTAGGGTATGTCATGTTATTTGGTTAAAACAAAACGTTTCTTTTTGTTAAAAAGGTTAAAGCACTATTCTGATAGTAATCATTGCTATAGATAGTGTTTGTTGAGGATTAAATAGCCTACCCCTCTCTCCTGCTCATTTCTTTGTGTCATCGCTTCCAATTTCACTTGTTTAATCTGTAGCCTGTGCAAGTGCTCTGTCCTCATTGGATAAAATTGTTATCCCGACCTGAAAATGTAATTTCTGTTTAATAAAGTGATGGAGCGACATGGAGACTGTTACTGAACAAACACCCCATAGCAATGAGTACTATCCAGAATATTAAAACAAATATCACCACATGAACCCTACTCGCATCCCTATTCTGGGAATGTAATAATAGGCGGAAATAGACAAATATAGTGACAACAATAAGCGGGCTTTTGGCAAAATTGCAGATCTACACATGGCAAGGTGAGCTTGTACAGTAGGTGAGCTATTTTCACTATTAACCCATTACATTTTTTGAAAAAAACTTTTGCTATGTCAGTGGTTCTCAAACTTTCTCATATCAAGGACCCCAAAATGAATATGTATTTGGCCACGGACCCCCATCTTAAAATATGTTGTTCCAGGGACCCCCAGAAGCAAATATTTGAGTTACAAATGTTCGCTTTGAAAAATATATATTCAAAGATTTTCAAGAATGTTCTTGATTTTTCAAAAACAGCAGATCTACAAGCTCGTAGCGCGGTACTATGAGCTTGTAGATCTGCTATTTTTGAATAGCCAAAGTGTAAAACAATGCTTTTTAGCTCTAATAAAAAAATGACACGTACAATGATTTATGGCTGAAGTTGTTAAATTAGCCATCACCCGCCTCCACCTTACAGTTGACTTATGTGTGGATTGAGACTGCTGTAGTAGCATCAGTAGAGCTGTGTTGTTCAATGTGATTGGTGTACTTTTATTGGGACATCCCAGAGTGAGAGAGTGGCGGCAACACCATTCACTGCGTTCATATTGTTGTTCTTTTTTTTTACAGCAATGGCGGATCATGGAATCTCTCAATAGTTCCCTGAAGAGAGCAGCAGCAGCAGCAGCAGCAGCAGAGACCGTTTGAGACACAAGGTAAGGTTTAGAGAATCGGTTGTATATTACAAGGACGGATTAGCCACTGGGACAGTGCGGGGCTGGGGCTCAGCGGCCCTTGACTCTCAGGGGCCCTTGGGGGGGAGGTCAATCAAATATCAACTATGTGGGGCCCCACATGCAAATACATGCACATACAGTACTGCACTTTTTAGGTCACAGACTGTAAATCCTGTATGATAAAATGTCTGCAGGTGCTTTCTTGATGCACGCCTTCAGTCACTGCCACTGACGTAATAAACGTAATTATTACCAACTAGACCATACCCGGTCGGCGCAGCCGTGGGGGGATATACGCACATGATCTGGCAACCCGGGAGGCAGTTTGTCCCATAGCTGGGCAGCCGCAGCTATGGGACGACATTCTTTGACACCAAAACGCTAATAAGAAGCTGAGATTTGATGAAATTGAAAAACGGGCTTCACAGTTAAGTTCAGATGGTAATGGTCAATGGCTGTGTGCAAAATGAGAGCAATTGGTCCAGCCAGTGGGGAGAACCGGGTAGCTTCACCACCACCACCACTACAAACGCACGCACAGAGGTTACTAGAATTATAGTAGGATGCTGCCAGCCTGCCACTGACGTAAAAAACGTATTTTTTTTTTTTTTTTTTGGACACAAAGATTAAGGAGATATGATTTTTCGAAGATCTAGACTCCCATCCACTTCCTTGTTAACTTAAAACTTAAAAATTCTGTATCTCGGCTCCTGAGTACTTTTTTTTTTTCAATGAAAAATCTCTGGCAGTGGGCAAACGCGGCCAGCAAAAATTCAAAAATGAATCGACACGTAACTGTGAATAAGTGTATCTGAGCTCTACGTGATGATCAAGCATTTGGACATCCGTTGTCCTGCATACATACATACATACATATCTCTGCTGTCCAAAATATAAACTTTTCAGGAAATTAAGAAAAAAAACAACACAATACCGCCTCGTCAAAGTTGGTACGGTGACTTTATACATTGTCCGATACTTGAATGTGTCCCTCTTATATTATCATCACCTTGCCCAGCTTACGTGGAGCTAATGTGGAGATTTCTTTCCGTCTGACTTCGTCATTCTAAGCAATGGTGGCAAAAACAGCTACCTCCAAAGTTGGAGTTACAATATCGGTACAATATTTGTAAAACCCACACACAGACGTACTGTAAAAGGGTGTTCAATAGCACTGATTTATAAAAACAAAAATAAAATAAAAATGGAGACAGCAACGATATGATATGGGTAATGGGCGGTAGTGGCACCGTACGTAGAGAATCCGCTTGGTAATCCGAAGATTATCCGTTTGATCCCCGGCTCCCACTGGGTTAGTGTTGAAGTACTGTAGTTTCTAGACCCAGACTGTCGGCTCCCACCATTTTAAAATGCTTCATAGCATTCAGAGATTATAGAATAGTTTAGTCTGGCTACGTGAGACTAGTGTTGAAGTGTCCTTGAGCAAGACCCTGAACTCCAACTGCTCCCAATGTGCAGGTTTGTGCCTATGCTCTCCTCCGCTGTCGGTGTATGCACAGGTGAATGTAATGCACATTGGATAAAGGCAGGAGGCGCTATATGAATGCACCATACATACAAATTAAGCACACGTCACCAGGCTTTCCACCACGGAGGAAAGCCTGGTATTCGTTCTAAAACTCGTTCGTTCTAAGGAAATTGGGTTCCAGTTGGCGTCGCGTTGTTTTTATTCCCCACATAATGCGAATCAATTAGCTTAGTCTCGCTAGTCGCATTACGAGTTAGAATAAAAGATGGACATACCAAACGAAACGATTATACCAAACTAAACACATTTTAAACTAGGGGAATCATTTTGGAGGTGCAATTGGTTCCGGCCGTGTGTTCCGGCCGCCTGATGACATAAGGTGCGTTCGGAATATAGCACTGAGTGCACTGGCCAATACAAACTAATACATGAGGAGTGCGCTCCCGGTGCGCATATCCGAAAAAATGAAAGAACAGAATTTCTTGAATCAGAGGTGGGCAAATTTGATGATGGAGAGGCCACTATGTTTCCACACTCACTCCAGAGGACCACAATCGCCATTCTATGTCACACAAAAATAGCAAAAAACGCGCCGCGGTGCGACGCGTTTTGAGCTTGTAGATCTGCTATTTTTATTTTTGAATTGGAACCCAGATTTTTTTTTGGGAGGTGAATCCTGAAGTTAGATTTTTATGTCATTTCTAATGCATTTAGTGATGCTTATGTTACCTTTTTGAACTTTGAAATACAAATACATTGGACACAAAAGTCAGAATTTTTATATTAGTCATGAAACTACTAATATAGACTGAAGTAATGAAAGTGGGTCATGTTTGCATGTTTGCAATTCTAACAGCTGAAATCAATCAATAATATATCAGTATTCCGATATTAACCTGCGGCCCACATTAAGTGAAGGTGGGGGCCGCTTGTGGCCCCCCGGGCCGCCAGTTGCCCAGTTGCCCATGTATGTTCTAAATGATATCTGTGTTGAGTCAAACCCTATACTATTTTGTAGTTCCATTGCCACTGGTGCTGGATAGCCGTTTTGTGCCATTTACAACACACGACAGTAGCTCGCAATGAATGCATAGTGATCTCTTCATACTCTAGTCCTCCCTATCGGTGTGAAACAGCAGGAATTGGGATTCTTCCGGGCCAGCTGATATTTTTCCAGTCCTCCATAGTTTACTGTGTAGTTCCCACCACTATACCACTTTCTTGTTTATTGTCGAAAGAAGCTGAACTTTGTCAGGCCCACTGGTTGCCATATCCCTCACGGGCAAAGGTGTGTGAGTCCGATGTGTATTCTTCCGTGGGTCTTCCCACCATCAGTGTTGTGCTGGGCTGTAAACTAACTTTAACCTCAACTATTATAGCGCTACACAATTCCTTTCAGCCTCCCCTTTGGGCTTCTTCGTCAATGAACTGTTTTTGACCACATCCTCGCTGTTGGCCGGACGAACTTTGGGTGATGGACCATTCTTTGTACGCATTGGGAAACTGCTATTGTAGGTCTTGACACATTCAAAACGGCGTGCCTGGCACCTACTGCCAAACCCCATTGAAAGTCACTTGAATCTTTTGTGATTCACAGCTCACTCAATTGTCTCAAAGCTTACAATCCTTTATTAATGCCCCCCCCCCCCCCCCCCCCACCCCTCCTCCTCTTCAATTAAACCCGAATGAGAGGATTTAGAAGGTGAAGTCAATAAAACTTCATAATTTTGATAACAGCCAATAAAGTAGAAAGGTTTGGGCTCTAAACTCAAGGCTTTCCAAAGCTAGAGCCAGGTAAACCAGAAAAATAAAATGCTTGCACACTGACAGAAAGAAAATGTTGAGGCACTTGGGATTTATTTACAAAGTGAAAAAAGGTGACATTGTGCGAAGGTGTGAGAAGGAGGGGACATTTCATTCCTCAGACCACCAGCACTAATGATGCTGATGATGGTCTGAGGACCCAAATGTCCACAATTTTCTTCACAACGTCTACTTTTTCATTTTTTTTCAATCTATAAATAAACTTATATTTTTGAATCCCGAGAGCCTCAACCTTTTTCTGTCAGTGCACAAGCTTTTTCTGTTTGTTTGTTTTTTGTAATTACATCCACTAAGTCCATTTTACAGCTTGCACTTTAGGTAATCTATGAAGTAAAATTTTCAATGGAAAAAATGTTTTCCCAATATTTAAAGCAGCACTATATAACTTAAAAAAAAATATATAAAATGTAATTTTGTCCAATCTGTATGGTAGAGTATGTTAATAAAATATAACGTATACAATTGGGGTGGTTGTATTGTGTCTCCCTGCTCGTCTATTGAGACATTTATATCGTGTCAAAGGTCATGTCTCACTCAGGATCTGACACGAATGTTGTTAACCTGATGGAATGTATCCCCCGAGCAAGCAGGCATCAGGCTCTATTATCTCGATGGTTAAAATGTCAGCACTTGCGCAGGAAACCGGGTTCAAATCCGGGGTAGAAGGGCAAAGTTACATAGTGCAGCTTTAAATAACACTGTCTTCTCTGCATGAGTGGTCTGTGTTGTTGGTTTCCCTCTGGAAAAGTGTTTACATTTCAGTAGCCGCAATGCTGGCCACAAATGGAGGTATACTGTAGCTGTGACCAATTACCCTTATTTACTCAAATTGCCTGCTGCAAATGGTCAACCCTACTGTACTTTGTGTTCTGCTATCGAATGGCACTACTTCTAGCCAAACACTAGATGGCAGTCTTGTATCTTTTGTTTGTACTGTATCAAGGTGGTACCCTGAGTGAAAGTCCCACATAGGCCTAAGTAATAATGCTCTCTCCCTGAGAGTTAAGTACCATCATCACAATCACACCGCTGGTTTTAAATCTATATTGTGCACATTTATGATCAATGGCAAAGGAGAAACCCCATATCCAAACCCTGAAGTGTGTGTATAGGCTACATGTCACTATACTTCTGAAAGATTCAGTCAGCATCAACAGCTGTTGGCGGTTATTCGCCAGCGTATCAGGCTTTGAAATGATTTGGTGAAACTCCAGATCAGAGATGCACCACTGCTTTCCCAAGGTGTAGGTAGACGTTTCCCTTAATGTGAGCCATATAGAGTAAAGCGCCGCAGTGTATAGCCTACCCGCGCGCCGGGCCCACCCAGATAACACGAGAACACTCAGTCCTGAATCTTTTTTTTTTACAGATCTTCACATTACACCCAGGACAAACATGGTTCTGGGATACATCTGTGCTGCCTAGAGCGAGAACTCCCACAAAATGTTGCCTCTTGGAAAGCTTTCGCATGGCAAATCCCGAGGCTGTGGAATTGAAGGGAGGAGAGATGGTGCGCGCAAAAAGAGAGAGAGAGAATGAGAGATGCTTGATTTATAGCTACTCCGGCGTATGGCGGTGTCACACGTCGAATAATGACAGCCGATCCGCAAGCTCAAAACGCGCCGCGTCCCACGGCGCGAGCTTGCGGATCGGCTGTTGTTATTCGCCCGCATGACACTGCCATAATGACGAAGTATAAATCGGTGCTTAACCCATTAAGACCGAGAACGCGTCTGTGTGTCATTTTAAGATTTCTTTGGCCTATTCAAAAATATTTATTTTTAAAAAATCTTGAAAATTTGTGCACATTTTTGAATATATATATATATATAGTCTTTTTAAAGCTAACATTTGTAACTAAAATCTTTGCTTCTGGGGGGTCCATTTTTTTGGTTTTCTAAATCGTAACAGTATGTTGTTGTTGCTATATCAGTGGTGCTCCAACGTTTCCATGTCAAGGAACCCCAAAATTATATGTATTTAGCCGCGGACCCCCATCTCAAAATATGTTGTTCCAGGGACTCCCAGAAGCACAGATCGGAGTTAAAAATGTTCGCGTTAAAACACACATTTTCACGATTTCCCCCCCCAAAATAGCAGATCTACAAGCTCATACAAGCACTCTGTTTTGTGGATCTGCTAATTTTGAACAGCCAGATAAATCTACAAATGACACACAGATGCGTTCCCGGTCTAAATGGCTTAAGGAAAGGAGGGGTGTGTAAAATGGGTCTTTTTTTTTTTTTTTTTGAGGAGGCCTCACGATGCGTGTTGTTGCGGTGTGTAGGTGCCAAGAAGCTGCCAGCCCGTCCCCCCGGCCGCCCCATGTCTGGGGGGGGGGGCTGGCACAGCATTAAGGGGTGGGCTGTTTTGGGGCCTGTCAAAATCTCATCACGGCGGAGGAAGCCGTCTCCGTGGGGATGCTGAGGGGGTGCCAGGGCACGGCGGGGGAGAAGAAACCAAGAGGACTCCTCTTTTTCTTTTTTTTTTTTTTTATATGCACCCGCGCCGGCAGCTCGGTTCATATAATAATGAGGAGGGAAAATTCTCCCATTCTTGTTATCCAGATTACTGTTACAACAACAATCGCACTTTTGTCCAACTTTTTTTTTATTTTTATGTATTTATTTATTTATTAGTTTTTTCACTTTTGTGAACCTCTCTGCTGCTCTGCTCATGTGGGTTTGGCGTAATATCTGTGTGCTCTCACCCGTCTTGCCTTATTGGAGAAAGATTATTGTCGGAGGCTTCCTCCATGCTGTTTTAGCCTGGTTTATACGAGAAGCACCTTTACCTGTGCCTTCGTAAATTAACGTCCCTGCTACAGCGTCACACAAAAGCATCAAAAGTAGCAGATCTACAAGCTCGAAACGCGTCGCTTCGCGCCGCGTTTCGAGCTTGTAGATCTGCTACTTTTGCAACTTTGAATTTTATCCTAAAAAGTAACCGTTTTAGACATAAAATATAATGAGGTTTCCACCCTACAAGAGAGGATAACTTGATTGATTGACTGAATTTATTTGACAATTTGATCTTAAAAAACACAGCTCTGCTCTGAAAGGCAAAACAGCACCATATATACATTAAAAAAAAAAGAAGCAATAATGAATCCCCAAAGCCTTATTTATTTAAATTACAGTATGGTCCCAGAGGCGAAAGGGGAATTTCTTAATAATATCTTGTGCAATATCTTCACATTTGTGCTCATTTAAAACCTTGATAAATAAATAAACACCAAAATAACCTTAATTATCTTGCTATAGTTATTGCTTGTTAGATAGTCTGAGCCTATTATTACAAAAAGTTGACGACCGTGGCTGCTGTCAATTACGGCAATCAAGATCCCGAAACGCCAGCGTTTGAGGCATGATTTGTTGGCTGGTGTCTCTGTGACGTCAATCTTGTGCTGTCAGGGAACAAACCAGGATGTGTGTGTTTGTGTGTATGAATGTATGTATGTGTATATATATATATATATATATGGTGTAATGCTGTTTTTCATTATTTTCACTCGGTTTTGAGTGAAATCATTGCTCATGTGATTTGAGAACATGCCAACTGACAAGCACAGTGTAAATTAGTGACTATAGCCTATACTCAGGGAATTGTGTCATACCTTAAAGTTTTAGAGCTAAAGTTCATTTGTGTGTGTGTGTGTGTGTGTGTGTGTGTGTGTGTGTGTGTGTGTGTGTGTGTGTGTGTGTGTGTGTGTGTGTGTGTGTGTGAGCGCGGTGTGAGCATGTGCTAATAGGTCAGTGGTTCTCAATTTGGGGTTCGGGGACCATCAGGCCAGGGGTACTTGGGGGGGGTTCCAGTGGGTCCCCAGCAAAAAGTAGTTAACTTAGCATCATAATCATTTTAACCACCTCATCCATTTATACATTGGCCATTCACAAATATCAGATCTACTTACTCGCAGCGCGTCACTTCGTGATATTGAAGACGTTTGGAATATTTTGAATATATATATATATTTTTTTATATATGAATCTTCTCTCCTGGGGGTACCTGGCGCAAAACCTTTTCAGATGGGGGTCTGCGGCCAAACACATTTAATTTGGGGGACATTAAAAAGTTTGAGAAACACTGCTATAGGTGCCTATGATGTAGGCACCTAAAGGATGACTCTTTTCATCATATTATGGCATTTTACAGTATGTAAAAGAAGTGAAGTTTTATGAAAGCTTATTTTTTGGGTGACACTGTGTTTATAACGACAGCATAATAAAGGTTCTGTCCAGGGCTTTGTCTATTACAACAGTAGTAAAACTCCATGGTAAAAAAAGAATGAAAAAAAAAAAAAAAGAATGAAAAAAAAAAAAGTGGCAATCCTCCTCAGCCCAACAATTATGGGGCCTCTATATGGAGCTGCTGGCTTGTTTATATGCTGTAATGTTGTGTCCATGCCAAGCTCACTCCAAGCCCTGGGGCCAGGTGTTTTTGATTGTACTATAAGTGTGTTGGAGCACAGAGTCAGCAGCACGATTCTGGCTCCGTGGGATCGTACTGCTGGAAAGCATGCATGATGTGTACCAGAAGAGACTGGGTGGGAGTTTTGGACGCTTTTGTTTGTTTATCTGTGTGTGTTTGTTATCTGTTTGTTTGCGCTGACAGAATGTGTCAGAAACGCCAGGGAGCTTCCCTATTTGCTCACTTAGCAAAGTGCTTCTCCAAACCTTTTTCTCTTTAAGAGTGTACACATGTAACCAAATGGAGCCTTACTGTTCCATTTGGTTACATTTGTACACTCAGGAGTTGCAGACCTGTAAGGGTCCATTTTTGAACCCCGCAAGAACCCCGCAAGAGGTCCTTGGACCCCTCGTTGAAAACCACTGACTTTAATAGTATTATAAAGAAAGCGCTTGTTCTAGTAAAAGAAAGCTATTAAGACCTGAGGCCGATTCTACAAATGCCTTCTAAAACAGTAGTTCTCACACTTTGAAGATTTTTCAAAGATGTTCAAAAATAGCAGATGTACAAGCTTGCGCGCTGTGAGCTTGTATATCTGCTATTTTTGAATAGCCAACACTAAAATCTAAAATGACACGGATGTTTTCCCGGTTTTAATAAATAACTGTCTTGAAATGGAACATGAGGTCGGTTGTGGATTTTCAAGTCCCCGCACTATCAGTGAGAGCAGTCAGACCACCCTTGAGCGATTTTTTTTTTGTTTTGAATTTGAGTCTCTAATGTAATTTCATAGCCTGACGCCTTTGGTTACAACATTGACTAATTGAGCATCATTTTAATTTGTAAAATTGTAGATAAAAATACCCTCAAATTAAACATGACATTAACTTAACCACACCTCACCCATCCCGTCTAATAAAGCACATCATGGTGTGTGTCCTCATCGTCCACATTTTAGCGGGCTGTCATGGTTGTGGTTACCTCATTGTGTCTCTCTCTCAGACAGGGGGACGTTTTATGTCAGGTTTTGGTCTATGACTATGTTAAGATACCTAAAGAGATTTGTTGAGAAAATTCAGATGCCTGTTAAAATATTTATGTAATCTATGGATGACTAAAGGAGTCCTCTGGGAGAGTATTACTTGCAAATTTCCACCCCTAAACATGTGGTTAAAATTCTGGATGACTACGGGGGGTGGGGAGGGTTTAGGTTTGGGGGGGCGGGGGGTGCAGCCCATGTATCAGTGACATTGCGTCTTTGAATCTGACTCGGGTCACATGTCGTTAGTCTATCTACAGTAATTGAGGCGATATGCTTAACCCATTAAGACCTGGAACGCATAATGTGTAATTTTTTGATTTGAGCTAAAAAAAAGTATTATTTTACACTTGTGTTGTTTTATTGTTGTGTTATTCTGTTGTTTGCTATGGGAGCGTGTTGTGGGGAAATGTACGTTTATTGCCGTTCAGTTGCCATTTGTTTTATGCGTTGTGTTTTTGAGGTCACCGTCAATGTGAGGGGTGATTTGCAAAGGAGCCCCCCCCCCCCCCCCCCCCCCCGTGCCCACTTTTCCTTTTTTTTGCTTGGGGTGAGATGGTTTGAGTAGTTTTTATTTGGCGCAATAAAGCGTATTTCTATAAAGTCATTGTTATACTGACGACCCCTTTGGGTCAGAAACCCACCGGTCATTACATTGGTGTCAGAGGTGGGATGACCAAGCTGGGTGAGATTTGGTGAAATCACAGCTTCCCTCTATAGCGTCTTATCCTAGCTGCTTCTCGGGGAAGAGGCTGAGAGAGCGAGTTGGACACCGGCGAACAGACACTCATGGTACCGGATTGTTCTGCCGCAGATGCCAGCCTCTCGTATTGTCCAGAAGGCCCCCGGGGCAGTTCGAGAGTGCCAGCAAAGAGCCGCAACGGCTCACACTGTGGATTCCTGAGTTCTACGGCCGTCGATGTCCAAGCAAATACTAAAAGAGTATTATTACTCCACTCTACAGTTACTGGCCTTCCCACGGGGCTCACCATTGAGCTTCACCGATTTGGTGTCATTGCCGCTGCCGGCAATGACTGCCACCACCCTCCGCTGCTTGCATTGCCATTGGAAGGACGGGCGCTAAGCACGTATTCACCAGCCTCAGACCAGAGGTTCTGGAGCAGCGATTTGGCCAGCCTTCCTTCGAGGATGAAGCCGGTAAACAGACGTCCACCAGACGGCCGTACCCGCTCCGCCACATCAGCGGCACCTCCACATCGCAGGGATCGCAGCAGGTACTGGCAAGTTGAGCTAGACCCAAGACCACTTTCTCATCGGACAAAGTATACCGCGGTGGTTTCAAATCATGCCCTTCGGCCTCTGCTGTGCCCCTCACACTTTTGAATGGTTGATAGATAGTCCTGGCAGGGGTTTCTCCGAGCCGCCGTGTTGTCTACCTCGACTACCTCTTTATCCACGCAGCGGATTTTGAGGGAGTCCTGGCCATTTATATATGAGAGGCCATTCATCAGGCAGACCTCCACCTCCACCTGGGCTGGTTTAGTTAGCCCAGCTGCGGTAGAGACAAATCAACTGACCTGGGAAGCACTTGCCAAGGCCAGGGCTCGCCAGAGACACTGCCCGTAGTTGTAGCTGGGGTAGAGGAGAACTTTGTGTTGGGGGGCAAGTGGGGGCTGTGTGACGTCCCAGAGTGCGTGCACCTGACGCGGGAGCCACTTCCCAGCATGCCTTGGGGGGCGCACTCACTTTGTGTAACGTTCTATTGTTGTGTTATTGTCTCTGCCAGGCCAAACGGCATGGCGAGAGAGTATGTTTTGCACCCTGTCCGTCCGTGTGTCCGTCTGTGTGTCCTGTCCGTCCGTGGCCAGCTAATCTCCAGCACCGTTGGCCCGGTCGCTGCCAAACTGTGCGCACACACTCCCTGGATGCCAATGCAGAACCTCTACCCCACATTTTTTGATATTACTCCGAGAGATTTAATCCAAACGTCATGCAAATCGCTACACAGTATCTGAGTAGTCATGTGATCAACATGGATCTGTCCGATTTTCCATATTCCATCCTCATTGGCTAAGGTTGGCTTCCAAAGTTTGCAGGATTGGTCCGTTTTGAACAAAATGCCTCAAACCATGAACGCAGCTTGCGATTTCGGTGAGATTTCACACACACATTCCCTCTAGGCCGAGGAAGAAATGCCACCCTTTTCACATTGGCCTGTTATAGCGCCACCAGCAGGTCTAATTTAGCAAAACAAATTTTTGGAACAAAATGCCCCAAATCATGAATGCAGTGTCCGATTGCCGTGAAAGGCCCAAGAAGAAATGGCATCCTTCTCACATTGGCCTATTATAGCGCCACCAGGAGGCCACAATAACCTACTGTACCTGGCAGAGACCTGTGCTTTTTCTAGCTCTGTTATTTGTTTTGCTATGGGAGTGCATTGCGGGGGGAATGTACGTTTTTATTGTCCTTGGGTTATGTTCAGTTGCCGTTTATTTTATGTGTTGTGTTTTTGAGGTCACCGCGAACGAGAGGGGTGATTGCAGAGAACCCCCCCCCCACGCCCCCGCTTCTGTGCTCGGTGAGTTGAGTGAGTTGTTTTGGGGCGTTTTGTGAGCTGTTTGCTACAATAAAAAGTATTCCTATAAAAACGTCATTGTCATGACTATACTCTCTTTGGATCAGAAACCCACCGGCCCGTTACATTAGGTCAAGTGGTTCTCAAAGTGGATTCCAACTAGGACCCTCAGGGTTCCTTGAGGGTTACCAAATGGACCCGTACAGGGTCTGTAACTCTGAGAGGGTCCATTTTTGGTTCCATTTGCACACTCTCAGCATTATGGGGGGGGGGGGGGGGGGGGCTCTTGAAATTCAAAGTTCTGAGAGCATTTGCCAACGACATGTATTGTCAACATTTTTGTTGATGAATTGAATACATAGGACCACGATGGAAACAAGTCCACCGGACTTTTTCCGTGTTATCCTTTTAGCCTTTAATGTCTGACTGTACCACAACGTGCTGTTTACATTTCTGACTAATAAAGTATTCAATCGATCAATCAAAGCCGCGGCAAAATGCTTTGGATATTTCCCTGAGCATAACGAGAGCACTATGTGGAAATGACCTCTTTGACATGATGACAATAACAACGATGGACGTGAAGGGGCAGAAAATGATTCATTTGAGTGGAGAGGGTAAGAGTGTCATCCACACCAGTCACTTAACTAAATTCATAAAGACTGTTTGTCTTCCTGTTCGTCTTTCTTCTCCGCCAGCATAAAACAAAACAACACTAGAAGCGAGGGCCGTGACCAATGGAGAATGTATCACACTCTGGCAAACATTTACGGGCCGCAGATGGTCCTGGTTGCCTTGTGTATACATCCCTGTCTCAGCCTCTACAGGTGCCGCGGCACTGGCTAATAAAAAGCAGAGTGTGGAGGGCGTGCGTGTGCGTGTGCGTGTGTAGGTGGTGACCAGAAAATGCAATAGATTGCCTATTACTTATAACCTCCGTTTTAAAGTAATAGGATAGTGCAAAATGACTAGGTATAATATTAAAGGTTAGGCTAAATTGAATGGAGATTTTAAATGTCAATGTCATGGTGAACAAAAACAAATTTAGACAACTGCACTGTCGTGTGTGTGTGTGTGTGTGTGTGTGTGTGTGTGTGTGTGTGTGTGTGTGTGTGTGTGTGTGTGTGTGTGTGTGTGTGTGTGTGTGTGTGTGTGTGTGTGTGTGTGTGTGTGTGTGTGTGTGTGTGTGTGTGTGTGCAAATATGTTAGAAGCTTATAAAACAAATATCTGAGTATTCAAATGAATGTGTTACTGAACAAAGTAACTGTAATATTACCAAATGTGTAAAAGTAATGACTTGTATTACTTTGTTACTCATGTTAGTAATATAATAAATCGTCTCTGTGAGGTGAAAACCTCATGTCCAAAAAACAAAACTGTTACTTCTCAGGATTCAAGTTAAAACATAGCAAAAGTAGCAAATCTTTAAATATATATATTTTTAAAGCGAACATTTGTACAGTAAGTCAAATCTATGCTTCTGGGGGGTCCCTGGAACAAAATATTTTGAGATGGGGGTCCGTGGCCACATACATATAATTTTGGGGGTCCTTGACATGAAAAAGTTTGAGAACCACTGCTCTATACTACTAGTTTTTCACACAGTTTGCTAGGTTTCACGTCACTATTTTCAACTGTCTTTCTGCATGTTTAGTCAGCTAGTATAAAACAACCATGTAAGGCTGTACTCTTGCAACTCTGAAACTGTGTTCAACTCGTGTTAGGGTGTCTCTTCGCGGACGCCGAAGGTCTCCCTATCTGCGATGAAGGTCAGAAAAATTAAAAATAAGGATTGATTCCTGACAGGCAGTGGTTCTTCCTTTTGTCTCTGAACAATTTCTTGGTAACGTTCAAGACATCCATTAAATTTGCTCTGAAAAAAAGACATTCCTTCACACGATGATGATCTAGCCATGCATTTAAGTCAGCGTCCGTGATATTACTCGATGACGAGGTCTCCCAAGGTGGAGTGTGCACCGCAAACCGCTCTCCACGGAGATCTTTATTTTTTCCTCTCTTTTCCACGAAAAAGTAGCATGCTAATATGTCATCACTAATGGTTATAGAAATGTGACGTAATGTAATGTTTAAGCCCTATTGCTGGATTAGCATTTCTACTGGGACGATCTATAGCCTATGCTGAGCACACTGGGGGAAAGCCACTTTAAAAATGTCATGGCTGAAACATCCCTGCTACTCTTAATAGATAACTCTTATACCGCTGGCCGTGGCTGTAGGAATGATGAAGGTCATCGTTTTGGTCGATAGCCACACTGAATGAAGACCTCATCCTAGTGGCTCTGGGCTCAAGGTACTGTACGAGGCAACATTATTATCATCACCACGCCAGGGGAGTTCTCCTGATCAACAGTGAGATGAAAACCAGGACGAATACAGAGATAATGCAATTACACAGTAGTTTAAACAGCGCTCACTCTCGCACGCAGATGTCACCACTGTTTGCACACAGCCGACAGCGCGCGCTCTCTAACACCGTGTTTCTCAACGCGGGGTCCGCGGACCACCAGGGGTCCCAAATGGCCCCTTATGGGTCTGTCACTGAGAGTCTGTCATTGAGAGTGTACCAATTGGAACCAAATGGACCCTTATGGGTCTGTCATTGAGAGTGTACCATTTGGAACCAAATGGACCCTTATGGGTCTGTCATTGAGAGTGTACCATTTGGAACCAAATGGACCCTTATGGGTCTGTCATTGAGAGTGTACCATTTGGAACCAAATGGACCCTTATGGGTCTGTCATTGAGAGTGTACCATTTGGAACCAAATGGACCCTTATGGGTGTGTAACTCTGAGAGTGTACAAATGGAACCAAATGGACCCGTAAGGGTCCATTTGGTTCCATTTGTACACTCTCAGAGTTGAATAAGCACTGAGGATTTTGCGGCATGGATTGGGGTTCCGGTATTATTTTCAGGGACCCCCAGTTTTATATACTGTACATTATAGGCCACGGAACCCCAACTGATGCAATTTGTTATCTCTGGGGACCACCCTAAACTAAACTGTAAAATCTGCAGTGTTCATTTTTCCTCTGAGAGTCGAGTTAGATTTGTACACCATTACAGACCTGTTGTAGGGCCCATTTGAACCACTACTCTAACACGCACGCGCGCGCGTACACACAGACACACTCGCAGACATCAGTGCTTGTTATATAGATACAAAAACCGCTGTACAAAATACAAAAGAACTCCCCCCCCTGACCCGTACAACGTACACCTCCTGCAACACATTAAAAGGTCAGGATCCTTACAATGCTCCAAAGAGTTCCACTTTTTCTCCCAACAGCGTTTATCAATTGACTCCCAAAAGCGTGACCATTATTCAATCAACTTTAACATGATAGCTTCCCTCTCTCTCTCTGCTATCTCCTCCCTGACTGGGGGTTGCCTGTTTTGTGCACACAAAAAAAGGAAGTACAGTACATGGAGTTCAACAAAATCGGCGCTGTGTTGGCACAGAAACCTCTTATCTCCATATTTAAACTTTAAAAAGAGTTCTTTTTTCGTAAATGAATGCTCTACTTGGTCACAAGAGTGCAGTGGTGGGAAAAAGTACTCAAATGTTTTACTTACTATAAGTAAAAGTATCAATACTGCATTGTAGAAGTACTCTGTTACAAGTAAAAGTCCGGAATTAAAATTTGACTTGAGTAAAAGTACAAAAGTATTGGTATCTAAATGTGCTTAAAGTACCAAAAGTAAAAGTACTAAAATGTTTGAAAATAGCAGATCTGCAAGCTCACAATATACTGAGCTTGCAGATCGGCTATTTTCAAATAGCCTATGTATAAAATAAGGCTAAAGTGTTTAATGTATGTTTTATAATGTAATCATTTATATGATTGGAAATGGTAAAAGTACCTCAAAATTGTACTTAAGTACAGTACTTGAGGGAATGTACTTAGTTACTTTACACCACTGCAAGAGTTTCGCACAGAAGTAGTGGAAATTGCAGATCTACAAGCTCACAACGCGTTCAAATGTTTTGAAAATAATCATACAAATAGGAATGGTTTTGGACATACAAGGTTATCACGCGACGAAATTCTCTTCAGCTGTATACGAAGCCTGATTCCTATGGACCATTTTTCAATGACACACCTTACTCACATTCGCGCACAGGACCCTCGCATTTAACCCCCCCCGCCCCCCCCCCCCCCGCCCCCCCCCTTTTGGACGGAAACCGGAGGTTAAAATGCTAACATCTCATTTTTTTCCCCCTCTTTGTTTCGGGGGAATAAAAGCGATTGTGCTTTCATTAAATCTCACGGCTTTATGTTCCTCAGAGATCACATAAAGCGATCGGATTCAATCCGGGGTTTTGGCAGCTGAATGGCACTTAAGCCCCTGAAGATGACAATGTGCTCATGACATTAGATATATGAAGATACACGGCCCTTCGCTGTTAGCGAACATGGAATTATCCTTCAGTAATTTACCCGCTAGTCCCTCCCAATACATCAGCGTCTGCTCTCTCGCCGTTTCCAGCGCTATAACGTCACTGTCGGGCAGAGAAACCTTGTATCTACCGTGTGTTTCGACTTTTTTATGTTTTGTTTTTTCGTGCGTGAATTTAATGCCTTACTTTGTCATGCTGCCGTGGCAACACAAAAGTAGCACACGGATAACAGATCTGCAAGCTTGAGCTCAAGCTTGTAGATCTGCTATGTTTTTGTTATTACTTATTTTTAAGTGAAAGTGGTTTGGGTTTTATAAATGATCTGTCGGGTGGAGACCTCATATGTCCAAAAATAGTTACTTTTTTTAGGATTCGAATACAAAAATAGCAAAAGTAGCAGATATACATTCGAGCTTGCCGTATCTGCTACCTTTGATGCTTTTGTGTGACGCTGTAGTAGTGATCAAGCAGTTGATTTACGAGGAGGAAAAAAAAACACGAAAACGTAGGATACGGAGATAAGCGACGAAATATCGAACCCAATGAAGCGAAACGACGAAAGAGCCGGTGACTAAGATTTAGTCACCAGCTCTTTCGTCGTTTCACTTCATTGGCTTCGATATAACAACTACATTGGATCCATTGGAACACAGGTTCCCCCCCCCCTGCGATCAGTGGTGTAAAGCAGTGGTTCTCAAACTTTTTCATGTCAAGGACCCCCAAATTGACACTTATTAGCCCGCGGACCCCCATTTGAAAAGATAAGCCAGGGACCCCCATAAGAGAAGATGTATACGGCTTTCTAGCAGTGATTCTCAACCATTTTAATGTCAAGGACCCCCAGTTTGACATGTATTAGGCTACGGACCCCCATTTAATGGAATTTATACCTCTGGGACCCCAATTTATATTATAAAACCAATGTTAATGTAACTCTGAGAGTGTACAAATGGAACCAAATGGACCCGTTAGGGTCCATTTGGTTCCATTTGTACACTCTCAGAGTTACAGACCCATAAGGGTCCATTTGGTTCCTATCCATCATTTAGCTGGGGACCCCCTGGAACCCCCTCAAGTACCCCTGGGGGTCCCCGGACCCCACTTTGAGAACTAATGGTGTAAAGTAACTAAGTACATTTACTCAAGTACGTACTTAATGTTGAGGTATTTCTTTTTACCTTACTGGAGTATTTCCAAATGTCTATACTTTTACTTCTACTCCAATACATCTCAGAGGCAAATATCTTTTACTCCACTACAATTATTTGAAAACTCTAGTTACTAGTTACTTTGTAGATATAAATTATTATATTATAAAACATATATTAACCACTTTAGCCCTATTTTATACCTAGGCAATTTGAAAATAGCAGATCTACAATCTCACAACGCGTCGCATCGCGACGCGTTGTGAGCTTGTAGATCTGCCATTTTCAAACATTTTAGTACTTTTACTTTTGTTAGTACATTTTGATACCAATACTTTTGTACTTTTACTTGTAAAAGAGTACTTCTACATTGCAGTATTGATACTTTGACTTACGTAAAACATTTGAGTACTTTTCCCACTACTGCCCCCCCCCCCCCCCCCCCCATGCAATTTCCTGAAAAGTAACGTTTTTTCCGGGGGTACATACGAGGTTTCCGACCTCCACCTTCCACCAGGATAAGCCTTGCGCTCACCGATGTGTCAGGGAGAATTTACATTGAGAAGTGTTCTGGAGTGCTTCAACATGCCCCGGGCCTGTCTCTCTCCTTGGAGAGACGGCTCCCACACAGGCAAAGCTGGCTTTGGTTAATGCTGTGAGTTTTCCCTCTAGGCTGAGAAGAACAAACTGGCCCGGACCTTCTTTTTTTTCCCCCCTCCTGTTATATACGAGTGTCGTCGTCGGCCCGGCCGCATAGAAAACATGTTTTTTTTTTTTTTAAGACAGTGGTTCTCAAACTTCTTTGTGTCAAGGACCCCCAAAATGTATATTATATTTGGCAGCAGACCCCCATCTGAAAATGTGTTGTACCAAGGGAGCCCCCAGAATCAAAGATTTGAGTTAAAAATGCTCGCTTAAAAGAAAATATATATATTCAAAGATTTGCACACAAAAAGAAATGGCAGATCTGTAAGCTCGCAGCGTGGCACAAAGTGACGCGCTGTGAGCTTCTAAATCTGCTATTTTTGAATAGCCAATGTATAAAATATGGATACTGTGGTTAAAATATTTGTGACGCTATATTAACACAGGGGTATAACACATAACACAGGGGTCCTTGCCCCTCCAGGGGGGGGGGGGGGGACCCCACTTTGAGAAACAATGTTTTAAGAAAACTTAAATGTTTCTAACCCCAAGGGGCTAGAATACTCTCCTCTCACTTATTTAATGTTTGTTAGTTTGATTGATGGAAGGTATGGTTAAATGTTGTCTACTGAATGTCTTGTGTTGAGTTATTTGTTCCAGTCTTTGTCTTAGGTACGTTGTAGTCACAGTGTATAACCTGTGTAAATTGAAAACGACAAAATAAAAAAGATTGAAAGAAAGAAAACTTAAAGAACAGGTACAGTAGCTCAACAGTCCAGAGACCTTAAAAAAAAAAAAAAGAGGTTTCAGTTTTTTTTCACTCTGCCACGGGCCACATAGCTTTTAACATATTGAGCACGAAATGCCATAGCCACAATACTACACATTGAGAGAAAATCATCCTAATTCAATTCTGGCTCATCCCCTTGGATTATGCCATTAATATAATGCCCCCACTCTACTCCACAATGCACCCCAGTCAGTCGCATAATGGCTACATGTTCTTAACTATCCGTTTTGCATTTCCCTTCTGCTGAAAACTGACTCGGCTATTTATTGATTCCAGAGCCTCTGGCACGGGGCCGGTGTTGGCTCACGCAAACCCCAAAGACGAGTGAGTGAAAGTTCTGCTGTTTAACTGGAGGAGGCAGGTATGCTAAACACCCAGAGACGCTCAGGACAGATAGGCTCTCTTACTCACTATAGGCTGACTGTATACGTTAGAGCAGATACTGTCTGATGAGCTGCATATTGCTATAGAACCATCCTCACATCCCCGGTGTAGTTCTCAAACGTTTTCGTGCCAAGGACCCCCAAATGTATATGCATTTGGCTGTGACAGGGACCTCTGGAAGCAAAGATTTGAGTTACAAATGTTTGCTTGAATATATAAAGATTTGGACAACTTTTCGCATTTTTTTTTTTGCAGATCTACAAGCTCATAGCGCGTTTGTGCCGCGCTATGAGCTTGTAGATCTGCGTTTAAATGGATAAAGTGGTTAAAATGATTGTGATGCTATATTAACTGCTTTTGCTGGGGACCCCCTGGAATCCCCCCAAGGACCCCTGGGGGTCCCCGGACCCCACTTTTAGAACCAACGCTGTACTGCAGTGGATCTCAAATGTTAAAATGTTCATGGACCCCCAGTTTGGTACGCTGCGACGCGTTGTGAGCTTGTCGATCTGCTATTTTCAGGGAAAGCCTTCCCCACAATAAGGATGCCGGTGTTTAAATGGTTACGTTTAACCACATGGACCCTAGCATCCCTATTCTGGGCATGTCATAAAAGGGCGAAACATTCAGCGTAAATAGGTGAGCATTCGCATAAAAACTGGTAACCGAGAAGCTCACAGCATGACGCGTTGTGAACTTGTAGATTGTAGATAAGAGATTTGGTGTAGAGTGGGGGGGGGGGGGAAAGGGGGGAACAAGCATGGACCCCCCTGGGGGACCCCGGTCCACAAAGTGTATATATAGGGTTTAAAGTGGTTAATCAACTGATTAACTGAATGAGCAATTTTCAGGCACGTGATGTTTCGTGTCACGCAGATTTTGGGTTTACTCATACGCCAGCATGGTACTGCAAATGACTGAGCATCCCAAGCGGAAAAAAAAAAAACACCAAACAAATACAGCGATCGAGGACAGACCTGGCAACGCAGCAGAGAGCGCAGCTGTATCTACGTCTGTGGCCCAAGGTCCTTTGTGACTATTCTTTAATCCTGCCACCTGCAAGCCATTTCATCATAATTTACAGTGTGGAGAATTGCAGGCTGGGGTTGGGGGGTTGGATTTGGGGGGGGGGGGGGGGAGGGGACCACAAGAGGAACTGTTTTCGCAAGCAAACGAGGGGAACACACTTGTTGCTTGTTGTTTGGGAGTCTGCATTTGTGTAGTTTGTTTGTCTCCACGCTCCGGGCTATATAGCTTCACGGAACGTCAACACGCCGCAAACCTCACGTGTGTGTGTGTGTGTGTGTGTGTGTGTGTGTGTGTGTGTGTGTGTGCGTGTGACTGTGTGTGTGTGTGTGTGTGTGTGTGTGTGTGTCGTGCGGCAAAAATAGCAGATCTACCAACCCACAATGCGTTGTGAGTTTGTTGATCGGCTATTTTTTGGCGAGTTTCAAAGTCTAGACCAGGCCAGGAGAGAGAGAGAGAGAGGGGGGGGAGAGAGTGAGCATGTAAAGATAAATAGTCCAGAGAGTTTGGGACAGGATATGGGGTTCACATGGATGATCATTAGCAGGGTCTCAGCAGACCATCGCCGCACCATTTAGCGGACTGAAACTCACCCAGCTGCTTCCCCATAATGCCTTGATGTATGGCCGCGCTCCACATTTACATGCCTTCCATTTCTCATGTGTTGTCACGTGTTGTGCGAGTTCTGCCTCATGCTGCGTGGAGCTAGCTGCTGTCCCACTGTGAAGGAAAAGGTCCCAAAAACCTTCTGTTTGTTTGACCGTTGATTCGATAAAAACATATTTAGATTGCATGTTTATGAACACGGTTTCTCCTTAAGCCATTAAGACCTGAGGCCGATTCTACAAATGTTTTCTAAAAATATATATATTCAAAGATTTGCACAAATTTTCACGATTTTACAAAAATAGCAGATCCACAAGCTCGTAGCGCGGCACTCGGTGCCGCGCCACAAGCTTGTAGATCTGCTATTTTACAGGAAACTTTACAGGAAAACAAGCCCAAAGTCACTTACAATAAGCAGACTTGACAACACTGCCCCTATACACTGTAGTGAAAATATCTCTGCAGAGTCAATACACTGTTGCATTATGGGTACTGAAGTTCTTCCGTCAGTACCAAGCTTGTACATCTGCTATTTTTTAGAAAAGATCTTTGGGCATATTTGGGCGTAGCTGCGTTGGGAACTCCTTATATGGTTATGGATGAGTCACAGTGACACGGTGAAGATTAGTGACATAGTGCACCGTTAAGGTAGATCTTTTTAATCCCAAGGGGGAAGTTTAGCGGCAGCTTCACCCAGCTGATGGCTGCTCAGATGGGGTGGGAGGGGGGGGGGGGGGACTTACTGTTTAAGCGTCTTAGTCAGGGACACTTCGACTCTTACACTGGGCGAGCCAGGAGCGAACTGGTGACCTTTTGATTACCAGACGGTCTCTGTACTCGACTCATTAAGCTACTGCCTCCCCTAACAGCCTCTATACTCTATATACTCTATACTCGAAACACGGCGTGAAGCAACACTTTTCGACCTTGTAGATCTGCTATTTTTGCTATTTTTGAATTTGAATCCTGAAAAGTAACATTTTTGGACATCCACCAGACAGAGACGAAAAAATTGTTCGGTTGGACCACTACCACTTGACAGGTGGAAGTGGTATGGTTACATGAAGCTCAAAACACTATTCATGCTGCTCTTTCCAATTGGCTTCCTGTAAATGTCAGCGTTCACATGGTGGGGACCAGGAAGAACCTGAAAGTTATTGATTGTAGCTTTAACATGCATTGAACTAACAAAATGTCTCTTAATTCATCCCTTAATTGAAAATGAAACTTATTTTTGCTGTGCTGACATATTTTGTGATGCTTGCATGCATCTCTGAATTGCCATTTTCCATAAACATAATTCCTTATACTTGTACATAAATTAACTTTTTTTCAACTTTTTCCCCCCCGTTTATATGTTGGCTATCTACAAGCTTGTACCTCTGCTTTCCTTTATTTAAAAAAGTTTATACATATCTTCTGGGGGTCCCTGGCACAACCTCTTTTCAGATGGGGGTCCCACCCAAATACATATCAGTTTGGGGGTCCTTGACATGAAAAGGTTTGCTCTACTCATTAAGCTACAGCCTCCCCTAACGGTTCTGAACCACTGCTGTAAAGAGAGCAACACATTTCAGGCTGTCAGTCACCACCGGTGCCCATTAAGGCCAAAAACCCAACAAAACTGCATTGATAAATTGACAATTAACACCTTTCTCTCGTAGGAGTAGCTAGATGCAGAAACTCATGTGGAGTAGCATTAAATAATAATCCCCAACCGTTAAATTGACTCCTCCATGTCTGCCCAGAAAAACGGAGAGGAAAAAAGAAAACGCTCTCCCTTGAAAAACTAAAAAACAAAAACACCTCTAAACCACTTAAACAAGGGGTGGGGAGAGGGGGGAGAGGGGGGGAGGGGGGTGATGGCAGCAACCTTTTGAGAGTGACATCATCAGTGCTGGACAGCATGGAGTGAGAAACGCTTTATACACAACTTACTTTAGTATATATAGATTCTCTAAAACGCTGATTGTAGTGCTATAACATATGAGTCAAGTAAACATGTGTTTTAGTCTTACTCTTAGCCTTGGATAGATATATTTTGCACATTTTGTAACTGTTTCGTACCTCTGTTTTTTGTATCTCTGTTCTTTTTTCCTTGTGTAATGTCATGTACTCTATTGTTGCTTGTTTTTATGTTTTTTTTTGTCGGGGCTGCGGATGATTTTTTTTTTTGCATCATTGCTAAGTCCGGTGTATTTAGATTCAAGATTCAAGATGTTTGTCACAAAGATGTGCAAGTACTGTACATTATACACTGTGACAAACGTACGTTGGGGTTGCTCCATAATACACAGAAATATAATTACAATAACAAAAATATAATAAATAACAATACTAAATGTATCTAAAAAAAGGTTAAAAAGAGTTAAAAAGATCAGCATACAAGGCCATAATACCACCGAAGATATTCATAGTTTTGACTTATTTAGCAGTCTTATAGCCTGGGGGAGGAAACTGTTCTTCAGTCTGCTTGTGCTGGCTTTGAGGCTCCGATACCTCTTGCCTGATTGGAACAGTTCGAACAGACTGTTGCATTGATATGTGTTGTTCATTAATATGCGCTGTCCTGTCTAAATAAACAAATAAAGTAAAGCAAACCTGGCGTCCATATGTTGGGCATGTCGTTATAGACAACATTTTTAAAAAAGTGTTTTAACACATTGGCTGCCAGAATTATTTATTTATTTTCTACAGTAGACTGCCAGACTTTTTCAATGAAAAAACAAAACTACTCAGGAGCCGAGATACAGACTTTTTACGTTTTAAGTTAACAAGGAAGTGGATGGGAGTCTAGTCTAAGGTCTTTGGGTCAAATTACAAAAAAAAAGAAAAAGATCTGCGTCTTTGGCAGCCTGCGTTCTAAGGACTCAATAGAACGCAGATCTGCGTTTTTGGCAGCCTTAAAAGGAAACAATCTACAAGCTCAACTATTTTCGCTAAGCAACACCGTTCTATTACATAAGCATTGGATAAATTTGGACTTAAGTGATTAATTTCCCGCTCAACCCTCCCCCCACTACAGTATATTGATCGCCAGACACACATAGAAAATATTAAGAAAATATTTAATATTTGTGTGTCAGCTATGTAAGCTGGATATCAGGGTCCAAGAATAATAATGTACTTATGTGAGTGTCAGTTTGTTATAACCAGTAAATATCTATTAAATAAAGCTTTCATAAATTATTTAAATATGGACAGTGTCTGTCGGTTGCTTCACTTTAGTTTAGTTGACTGTAGAGGCAGTGAGATGAGACCACCTGTCCTGATGGCAGTGAACAGCCTGGTTCATATTTTTTTATAAATAAAACTCAGATAATCACATCCACGTCTCAGATTCACATGGATAAGCCAAACATTTATGTACTTCCAGAGTTTTCTGGCGTACGATTCGATTCACTTGGGACTCAAAGTTTTACTTTGCTAATAGCACACACGGTCTTGGGATTTGAAAACGCAAACAGTACGGTTTCTCGGTTGTTCATCAGCTTTATGTACTTTTGACTTTAGTGTTCCCATCTATTCTGATGTGACAGTTTTTGGTTGTTTACCCTGCACGCACGCACACACACACACACACACACACACACACACACACACACACACACACACACACACACACACACACACACACACACACACACACACACACACACACACACACACACACACACACACACACACACACCCACCCTACCATTTAGTCATGATTATCTGATCATGTTGGAATATAGAGTCATTAATCATCCTGCTTGGCTGCATCTCACCGAACTGTAATGTTTCAGTGTGCCAGGCTACTTTGGTATTTTTCTTCCTTTCTTTTCTCATTCCAAGTGGTGCAATTCACTGTCGGTTTCCTAATGACCACATGTTGGAGAGGAGAGGAGAGGAAACGATAGGAGAGGAGCAGAGACGATAGGTGGAAAGGAGACGATATAGAGGAGAGGGGGAGAGGAGAGGATAGGATAGATGAGAGGAGACAGGGGGAGGAGAGGAGAGGAGAGGGAGAGGGACCCCTCTAGCTCCTAAAGGGACCTTCATTCATTGATGAGCGTCTTGAAGCATACGTGTTATCATAGGAAAGTAGCCCCTAGAACACCTGTACTGTAGGCCAGTGGTTCTCAAACTTTTTCATGCCAGGGACCCCCAAATTGACACTTATTAGCCCGCGGACCCCCATTTGAAAAGATACGCCAGGGACCCCCCATAAGAGAAGATTTTTTTTACGGCTCTAGCATTGATTCTCAACCATTTTAATTTCAAGGGACCCCCGGTTTGACATGCATTAGCCTACGGACCCCCATTTAATGGCATTTATATCTCTGGGACCCCAATTCATATTGTAAAATCAATGTTAATTTAACTCTGAGAGTGTACAAATGGAACCAAATGGACCCGTTAGGGTCCATTTGGTTCCATTTGTACACTCTCTGAGTTACAGACCCATAAGGGTCCATTTGGTTCCTATCCATCATTTAGCTGGGGACCCCCTGGAACCCCTTCAAGTACCCCTGGGGGTCCCCGGACCCCACTTTGAGAACCAAGGCTGTAGGCTACCTGTAAACATACATACAAGTACATTAACCTTTAACGCATTAAAACCAGGAAAGCGTCTGTGTCATTTTAGATTGTAGCTGTTTATATTGACTGTTCAAAAGTATATACACAAGCTGTAGATCTGCTATTTTTGAAGCCAACATTTTCAGACTCAAATCTTTACTTCTGGAGGTCACTGGAACATCATGTTTTGAAATGGGGGGGGGGGGATTACTTATCTCCATATTCTAACTTTTTTTAGTTTTTTCGACTACAGCGTCACTCAAAAGCATCAAAAATAGCAGAACTTCTAGTGGTATACACTAGGCGTCTTCAACGTTTTCAGGCCAAGGACCCCCTAGCTGAGAGAGAGAGATGAAGCAGGGACCCCCTACTCTATATTGTATAAAATTGTGTTTCAGATTCAAGTCTTTTTTTTACTTAGTCTGCTATTTTTTCCCTCTAGTCTACACCTATAGTCTCTTTGCCAAAAATAGCCGATCTACAAGCTCTCAACGCCTCGCAGCGCGAGGCGTTGAGAGCTTGTAGATCTGCTATTTTCGGCTAATGTTCCCCTCAGAAAAGGAATTCTAGGGTTCAAGTGGATAATGTAAAAAAAAACTAAATCATATCACACAAAGATTTGCCAGACCCCCTATAGTAGCTCTGAGGACCCCCTGTTGAAGACCCCTGGTATACACACTCAGTGGATCACACCACTTTCTGCAGGGCGCGCAGGTTCCTAGGAGGAGCTAGTTCCGTATACAAGAGGGTGATGGACCCTGTCATTATGCCCTGAGTGGTAGCAGGGCAGTATAGCCCTATCAGAACACTTAAAATAGACACAACGCAGGAGGAAAAGGTACATTTGTACATGCCAATTGGCCTGTAAACTAGTAGTCCACCGTGGAAAACTTCATCATTAATAATGTTTAGATTTTCAATATGACTGCACACCTTTTTATGACATCCTCAGACCTCAACCCTTTGTATCCTCCGTGGGATTAATAAGGTCTGCAAATAAATAGAAACATAACTCTTAAACGACCACATATAATATGATAATATGGACCATATTAATAATGAAGTAGTATTTCATTATGCTTTAAGAGGCTCAAACTCAAGCTCTCTGCTAAGCTTGACATACCTGCTTAATCATATGACCATGGTGATAATTGATATAATGATATGAATAAATATAGGTTCTTCTATATAATTAAACACAGACATTTTATGTCTAAAAATAAACATTAGAAGCATTTTTTTTTTAAATATACGTGCCTGTTACCATGCCTCGTTCGCCCCTCCCGTTTTTATGCGAGAACTTCTGGGAACTTAGATGAACAGCAGAGTGGCGGCATTTGATTTTCTTTATTAAACACTGCGTGGTGCAGTGCGTGGCGCAGTGCGTGACGCAGTGCGCGGCGCTGCGCTTATTGCTGGTGATGAGCAGTCGCCAGATAATGAATCCAGTGCTGGCTTAATGCAAGGACATTCAGTGCTGCAAACTCTACTTTTGTGGAAAGGCCGGCGAATTATTGACACAGTGGCTGCTGAGGAAAAAATATTGAAACACGCCGGCAACAACAAGCGCCACTCCACCATAATGCCACCTTGCTCCTCGTCCTCCATAACAATAATAATACATACAATTTATTTTATATAGTGCTTTTCTAGATACTCAAAGTCGCTTTACAGGGGGAAAACACAACTATAGTTAAAAGAGGATTATGAATGCGAGTCTGAAAGTTGGGTTTTGAGTATGGTTTTAAATGTGACAAGGGTGGGGGCTTTGATGTGAGCTGGACTACAGGTGGAGAACCAACCTGTGATACGTTCCATTCTTGCACAATTCCTTTTTATTTAATTTTACACTTTGTCTTTAATCTTTGGCCAGCCCTACCTTTTGTCCTGTATAAAAAGTAAACGTTGCCAAAACGAGCTTTCAGTACTGTGGGGTAGTATGCTGGCGTATACACATTGGTCCACTCTGGTCCTTCTGTGGTTTGTAGTGTTTCTTTTGTTAAACATTGTGGTACATCCTATTCTATCAGATCATTGTTCTGCATTGTACAAAAACACAATTAGCCGTAGGAAATAGTTTTACATATTATGGTAAACACAATTCTTTACCATGACCCAAAAATAAGGCTGCCAACAGTGATGTTTGTGTGGTTTTACAGACACAGAATAACAAAATTAAAAATTGAAAAAAATACAAATATATTTATAAGCAGTGGTGTAAAGTAACTAAGTACATGTACTCAAGTACTGTACTAAAATGTGGACATATTTTTACTTTACTTGAGTGTTTCCAATTTTCAATACTTTTACTTCATTACATTTCAGATTTCACATTTATTTTTACTCCACTACATTTATTTGACAACTTTAGTTACTAGTTACTTTGTAGATTTTGATTATTATTACAAAACACATTCATTAACCACCCAATATACATTTCGGCCATTTGAAAATAGCCGATCTACAAGCTTACAATGTGTCATTGTGAGCTTGTAGATCTGCTATTTTTCAAAGATTTGTAGACATTTTATACAGTGTGAAAACTTGTGAAATGGGACATTCTGCATAATGAGTACTTTCTACTTCTGGTACATTTTGATACCAATACTTTTGTACTTTTACTCTAGTACATTTTTTATTCCGAATGTTTACTTGTAAGTTACAAAGTATTTTTACGCATACTTTTACTTGAGTAAAACATTTGAGTACTTTTTCCACCACTGGTTAAAAGAGGTCTATGAATCGGAGTCTGAAAAGGTGTTTTTTGAGTGTGGTTTTAAATGTGACGAGGGGTGGGGGGCAGCTTTGAGGTGAGCTGGACTTACAGGTGGAGAACCAAGCTGTGATACAGTATGTTCCATTCTTGCACAATTCCTTTTTAACCCATTGAGACCTGGAACTGTGTCATTTTTAGATTTGAGCTAAAAAGAATTATTTTACACTTTGGGCTATTCAAAAATAGCAGATATACAAGCTCATAGCGCGGCACCGAGTGCCGCACTACGAGCTTGTAGATCTGCTATTTTTGAAAAATCGTGAAAATATGTGCAAATCTTTGAATATATATATTTTTAAAGCGAACATTTTTAACTCAAATCGTTGCCTCTGGGGGGTCCCTGGAACAAAATATTTTGATGGGGGTCCGCGGCCTAATACATATCATTTTGGGGGTCCTTGACATGAAAAAGATTGAGCACCACTGATATAGAAACATACGTTTTTCAGAAAACTGTTGAGATTTAGGAGACACGTAGAATCGGCTTCAGGTCTCAATGGGTTAATTGATTGTACACTTCGTCCTTAATCTTTGGCTCAGCCCTACCTTTTGTCCTGTATAAAAGGTACAAACGTTGCCAAAACAAGCTCCACCTAATCTCCCTCTTCCTCCCTTGTTTTTGAGCGCGCGTTCTTTCACCCATGTCCTCTTCATGATATGCGACCACGAGCATTCCAACAAAGCCTTCTATTAGCCCGGAGAACAACAAATCACTGCCATCTGTTTGGAGTGTTGATATATTCAATCTTCATCTTCCCCATTAAGCGAAACGTTTAATTGTCGGGGCTGTGTACATGTTGTATCAAACGCTGCGTGATTGATTCCAGATACCAGACTAATATTTAGAGGGAAGAAGGCAGTAAATTCAATGTTTTTTTTCTTATAACCGATTAAAACCGGGAACGCATCTGTGTCATTTTAAGATTTCTTTTGGCTATTAAAAAAATAGCCGATCTACAAGCGGCACTATGAGCTTGTAGATCTGCATTTTTTTTGTCAAATCGTGAAAATGTGTGCAAATCTTTGAATATATATATATTTTTTTAAAGGGAACATTTGTAACTCAAATCTTTGCTTCATGGGTGACCCTGGAACTAAAGTATTTTGAGATGGGGGTCCGTGGCCCCCATTTGGCCTCATTTTGGGGGGGGGTCCTTGACATGAATAAGTTTGAGAACCACTGATCTAGAAACATACGTTTTTCTGAAAACTGTTAGGATTTAGATGACATTTGTAGAATCCCCCAGAAGCAAAGATTTGATGCCGGTGCCGCGCGATGAGCTTGCATATATGCTATTTTTTGATAGCAGATATGAAAAAGAAATTTCCCGGTCTAAATGGGTTAAGTCTTTACGACATATCAGTGTCTACTAACCACACCAGTAGTTTGGTCTCCACTATGTGTGGCAGGAGGACTCCACAGTCATGTTGATGACAGTCTGTTCCAGCATAGATCACTGTTACTGGACATAATCCGTAAACAAGTCCCCAGGAATAAGAAACAAGTGCCTGTTTTCCAATGGAGGCCCCTTTATTTTTCCACATAGTATAGTACATTGGGGTTTTCAGGACCCTAAAGTTCAATTGAGGTTGAGCTATAACCTACACCATAACTCACTCACTCAGTCACAATAGAAACGGTCTGTTTTTATTATTGATGACGTGTATTATTGTGTACATTTGTATGTTTTATGTTGATGAATTGAATACATAGGACCACAATGGAAACAAGTCCCCAGGACCTTTTTTTGTGTTTTTGTTTTCTGACCAATTAAGTATTCAATCAATCAATTCAGGTCTGAAAATGAGAATTTGCTAAATTTTTCAGAAATGATATTGTGCTCAGATGATAGTGGTCATCTTAACCACTTTCAACCTGGTGTCCCTTTTTTGGACATGTCATTATAGTATAGGCAGAAATGGTAAGATACAACAAAAAAGAGAAAAAATAGCAGATCTGCAAGCTCAAAACGCCTGGCAATGCAATTTAGAGTTTATTTTAAAAGATCTTAAATGTCCTATAATTGTCACTTTAGAAATGTGCAGATACTTGTGCTGTATGTTAGTTTGTTTACTGTTGAGTGAGACAACAATGTTGTATATTAAACTAATCATCTGGGGACCCCCCAAAATAATTTGGGGACCCCCCATGGGTGTCTTGTCTCGACCCCCAGTTTGGGAACCACTGATATAGAGTGCCTTAAGTAGTGAGCGTCATTTGCGTGTTGTCCTCAATTAGCCCAGAGGCCCACCAAGGCCCAGGGTGAAATAATTATAAGTATTTGTACCACAGGTTTTAAATATTTGAAGTCTCAAATGTGACTTCTCATATGATGTGTATCTGGCATCTTTGGATGGATTTGGCAGCCTGAGGATTTTGCTGTGTAGGCTACAGACCCCATTACAGTATGTGGTTCGTTATTGTGTTTTTAGGTCAAGCAGACTTTCTCAATGCTTTATCATAATTTGTCCTTATTTCGGGTGCATTTTGTGGTACTTTCAGTACTTTGGGGTAGTATGCTGGCGTACACATTGGTCCACTCTGGTCCTTCTGTGGTTTGTAGTGTTTTGTTAAACATTGTGGTACATCTTATTCTATCAGATCATGTGTTCTGCATTGTACGATAACAAAAACACAATTAGCTGTTGGAAATAGTTTTATGTATTATGGTAAACACAATTCTTTACCATGACCCAAAAATAAGGCTGCCAACAGTGATGTTTGTGTGGTTTATAGGAAATGTGATATTTGTGCGGGGGGGGGGCTTAATTTAAACCACTCCTCAATATGACCATTGCAATTGTATAAGATCTATTCTCCATCGCCCTCTGTCGTAATGTTTAACTATACAAAATGAAAACCGTTTCACCAATATCACTATGACTCCAGCGTGTGACCATATTTCTGTCCCCAATGTTTGTTTGTTTTAGTTTTTTTTGTGTGTGTGTGTGTGTGTGGGGGGGGGGTCTTTTTTCACTCTTTGTCTATTTTTAAATGGTCCTTTACTCATTAAATGAGTTAAATGAGAACCAAATTTTGGTTCTGAAAGTGGGGTTAATATGGCGTCAAATTAATCACTTTAACCACTTTAACCATATTTTGTACTTTGCCTGATCAAAAATAGCAGCTAAATGCTCACAGCAAGTCACTTCTACATCTTTTTGTCTGGCGAGGTCCCTGGCACAAGAGATGGGGGGGGGGGGGCGGGGGGGGGGGGTCCGTAGCCAAATATACAGATAATTTTGGGGTCTTCGACAAGAAAAAGGTTTGAGAACCCCTGCTTTTTACTCTTCCCTTTCATATTCCCGTGTGTGTGTGTGTGTGTGTGTGTGTGTGTGCGCGCAGAGATGACAGTGTCATATTTAGAAACATCTCTGTCTCGGTTGGCAGCGCTCGCTGCTTCCCTCTGTGTGTCTCCTCAGCTTTCTCTTTTTGTTAGGGGGACCACACAGTGGGATGACATGTTGGCGGCACATCCCGGCTGGGTGGCCCGCGGGCCCGGGGGCTGCGGGAAAGATGTGGGTGACAGGATCACCCTTCAACAGGCTATGGGAGTAATGCGTGTAGACAGTGTAAAAAAAAAACACAGTCTTTTTAGAAGACCTGCAGTAGGGGAAAAAAAAGCAATACTGGCAATTCTGAATAAGTGAGCTGGGGGAAAACAGAAGAAGAGGAGAAAAACAAAACCTACTTTGGAAAGCCTTATTTCAGCTGGAACGTCTTGCACTAGAGTCCCCATGCATTGGACTCGGTTAATGCCTTCACACCTATTAAGGCAAAGGGAATAAATATATTGAATCAGGCCAAATGCTCTCTTTACCGATGTTGTTTATTAAGAATCATCAGGCTTAACCAGTGTTTCAATCAGAAACACTCTCGTCTTAGTAGATAAAGAACCATTTATTGCCACAAATGGAATACAGTTAAGCTTGGCGTTAAAGCTCCACTCTTGGGAGAATATTCACTGAATTTTGTCGAAGCAGCCTGCTAAGCATATATTCAGAGAATGCTTTAGCAAATCCCCCATAGGGATACAATGACAACAATAAGCAATACATTAACATATTAGTTAGAATTAGCAGATATACATGATAAACACAAGTATTTGAGCCTAGCAAGATTTTAAACAGCAGATATACATGATAACCACAAGTATTTGAGCCTAAGCCAGACTCTAAACAAAGCAGATATACATGATAATCACAAGTATTTGAGCCTATGGCAGACTCTAATCAAAAGGTGGAGGCTGGGGTGGAGGAGGAGCTAGCAAAATGCATTGGTTCAGCAACCAAGAAAGACCTAGAGAATATGAAGCCATATTTATAGGAACCTCTTTGCTCAAGCATGAGCTGTGATTGGATAATGAGTGTGTGATGTAATGACCAGCTGGGCTGTGAATGGGGAATAGAAAGCTGATGTTCACATCAGCTGACTGACTGCTGGTTACAGCTTTGGCGTGCACGACTTCCGTGTCCTGCATGAACTAACGCTATGCTTCATTTCAATCAGAAACACTCTCGTCTTAGTAGATAAAGAACCATTTATTGCCACAAATGGAATACAGTTAAGCTTGGCGTTAAAGCTCCACTCTTGGGAGAATATTCACTGAATTTTGTCGAAGCAGCCTGCTAAGCATATATTCAGAGAATGCTTTAGCAAATCCCCCAAAACCAATAAATGCATACTCTCTGGTTTCAGCCAAGCGGCAGCTAGGCTACTCAGAGAGTGCATAACAGAATTCCCCCCCAACACACGGAAGCCAACGCCAAGCCTAAAAAACGCCTTAATCAGTCATACTATATTATGTGAAGTAGCAAACCTGCTACTGACTTAAAATAGAATGCGCACGCATCCTGAAGTCATTCTACAAATTATGTGATAAGAGACTATGTGTCACAGCAAGCTTGCTGTGGACCTCAGCATTTAATTATTAAGCTATACTAAAAGAATGCAAGCATGCATCTTAAAATGAGGTCATCCTACAATTAATGAGATATATACTGTGTGTGTTCAACAGCCATGTTGATCCTGTACTTCAGGAGTGCTTTAAATGCAAGCATGCATTTGTGTGTTCAACAGCCCTGTTGATTCCTGAGCTTCAGGAGTTCCTCAGCATTTGATTGTTAAGCTAAACTAAACAAATGCAAGCATGCATCTTAAGACTATGTGTTCAACAGGCCTGATGAATGCAGAAACCTGTTGATTCCTGAACTCAGGAGTCCTAGACGGTATCGTAAAGCGATGCCCACTGCTATGTTGCACCGCGAATAGGATTCGAAAAGGACATTCTATTTCTTTTTAAAGAAATCTGATATATATAAATATATATATGTATATGAGGTCATCCTATGATGAATGATAACTAATGTTTATCATTCATGATAAATAAAGTGTACTAACTATGTGTAACAGCAGCTTGCTGTGGACCTCAGCATTTGATTGTTAAGCTATACTAAAAGAATGCAAGCATGCATCTTAAAACGAGGTCATCCTACAATTAATGACGTATATATACACTATGTGTGTGTTCAACAGCCATGTTGATCCTGTACTTCAGGAGTGTAGCCTACTTAACCAGAAAGTGTACTATAGGGTTGAGATTCCTTGGTTGCCCCTAGCAACGGAACGCCCCTGTAATCACCACTGATTAATAACATATGTGTGTAACAGCAGCGTGCTGTAACTCCCTATCCGCTCAGATAAGAGGGATGCAAGCATGCATCCGTAAAAGTCAACTATCTTCATCAGAATGAACCCATGCCATTGCCAACCACTTTTGAATGCAGACTCTATTTAACCGTCTCCTCATACAGTACATGCCACTCATTGCTTTTTGAGCAACTTCAAGTTTAAGCCTAGACCAATGTAGCTGCACCAATGCAATGCGGGAATGAGTGAGAGGTATACAGCTGCGCAGCAGTCCACATCTTTTGTAGAGGAGACAGAGCCGGGCCGTGAACCATGACCCTGGCTTTCCCTTGTCGGTCAGGAAGAACATTAGTCTTGCCTCGCCAGAGGACGTCTTTGCAGATACTGGATCATGGAGAACAGAGACAAAACATGGTTTTAGTTAGGGTTAGGGTTAGAAATTATGACGTTTGCACCTTCCCCCCCCTGTCTGATTTACAGTGTTTAAGAGTTTAAGATGTTAAGTTCATCCTACAAAAGTGTGAAACTATGTGTAGCAGCAGCATGCTGCAGACCTCAGAAATGAATTCATCAAGCTAAACTAAATTAAAAGTGTAAAATGTAATAACTATATGCAGCAGTAAGCATACTGCGGACCTTACCCATCACACACAGATAAAGAAATGCAATACAAAACAGAATCATACTACCCAAATCAGTGCAGTGGAACCCAGCCAACACTTTCAGCAGCATACTTATGCCTGATGTCAATCTCAGATACGTAGATAGCGATCCACAAAAGCTTCAAGTTCCACAAGCATGCAGAACACCACCTAGATGAACTTTTGGAAAGACACACACAAGAGCAAGCATGCAAGCCTTCTCGTCTGGACGCTGTGGAGATCTGTAAGCAAACAGCTGGATTATCTCATTCACTCATGGTGAACGTAGTAGCGTTCATGGCTGCAGACCGGCAACCTGCTGCTTCATTGTGAATGCTGGAATCAAGCAGCTGAAGAGTACTGTAGCTGTACCGTTTGCAATAAGCAGACCGCAATGCATCTTTAAGACTTTGTTTGCAATAAGCAATTATTTTAAATTGCAATTATCATCATAAGTTTTCTTCTTTCTGCAACCATCCAATGAAACTTAACCCAGCAGCACCTGTATGAGTCAGAGACAAGTAAACCCCCTTTATCCTTGCAATGAATAATGACTATTATATGATTTCCGCCTTTCACCTGCTGTGTTTTTTGTCCAACTCGAGATGTGGCCAGACGGTGAGCACTTCCTTTAGTACTTAAACAGACAAAGTATGCATCTGAAAATATTTTTGTGAGAAATAAGCAATGCACTAGATAACGTGCCTCAGTCAGCAGGACTCCCTCTGTCTGCCCACTGCTGACACTATGTTACTATGTAGCAGTAACCTTTTTCCTGTAGCATGATTAACATTAGTATCCTCATCATAGTAGTAGCAGCTCAACTGCAGTAGAATGAGTAGCACGATAAAATAGTAGCAGCATTTAGCCAAAGCATGATTTATAGCTGTAATGTTAGCAGCAAGTATAAGTAGCTTTTTAGTAGTAGAATCAGTATCTCACACTTTTTAGAACTAACAGCAACCCAACCTGAACCTTCCCGGCATCCGTGATGGAAAGAAGGTCATGCCATCAAAAGCCTTGGATCACCATAATAGCAGTCGCTCATAAACAAACAGAAGCAGTGTGAATTCAAGCAATGAATATCCCTTTACAATGACATGGTTAGCTAAAAGTGAAGTAACATGCAATTAATTCAATGCACTATGAATCCGCTCCCTGCATCTAAGTCATAAGCTGATAGAATTGAAGCAGCAGAGAATCAGATTAACCTTTGCTTGCCCTCTAAATGGCACCCCCTGGAGGACAACCCACTACAATTGAAGCAATCGCCCCATTTCACAAGACTTTAAATCCACCATGAAGTAATTATCTATTTAAGCATCTGCAAACTAATCCACCCACATAATAGTTACCTGAACTTGAGCGATAAATTAAGTGAATAGAACAGGAATGCAGAAATAACAGCTTCACTGAGTGGATTATATTAACTTGAATATCCCCTGATAGTTGTGTACCTTATTTAACATGACATGATAGTTGTGTACCTTATTTAACATGACATGATAGTTGTGTACCTTATTTAACATGACAGTTACACTGCCATAATGCCTGCACATGACCAGTTAAGAAAGAAAACACCCTTGCCTTCACCTTATTCTCACACGGTAGCATTGAACTGAATTGACCATGATATGACTGTGTCAGTTGCATAGACTACAATACCCAAGATGCATGCTGTATTGTATGAGACTTCCTGATTACTCCCAAGGAGTAGTCACGTGACACCACCACGGCGTGTTGCCAGATTGTAAGAAAAACAAGCGCCAAGTCTATAAAAACAAGTCGCAAAACAAGTGTTTAGAATATTAAACATTTTTTGTACCATGATTACATATGAATATGGGGTTCCTTCACATGAACCCTGTTTAGTAATCATATTTGCTAGTGACTTAACAGAACACAATCCCAAAGTCGCTTATAATAAGCAGACATGGCAACACTGATTTGATACACATGCTGTGATTTCCTTTCCTGGCTTGAATACATGTCTAAATTTTGACTTCTTGTCTTATATTATGCCCCGTTGCACACAGATTGTCTACGACAGCTTTGATAAGTATAACATATTATAAAAGCATTTGTGCTAGCAGAGCACTACAACTGTTGGAAGCTCTGCTTGAAGCTTCAGCCAACTAGATGGTACTGCACCATGTATTGTGGGTATTCCCAGAGTCAAGAGTGCCTCAGCAGAACAGCATTAGAACTTAGAAGCAGTACTTATTTTGGAAAAATCAAACTTTCGGCCCAAAAATGTAGCTCCATATATTCCTATACCTGAAGCCATAAAATGCTAAAATAGCCACGTTTCATTACCTGATGAAAGCTCTTTAAAACCACTGAAATGTCTTCTGCTGGGAATAAAAGGAAGTAGCCTACATGGGGAGCAAGCTGCTGTGTTAACTTTGCAGCGCTGTACAAACAAATCAAAGTTTTTACATGGCAGCAAGCATGCTGTTAGCTTTAAGCTACAAACAATTCGAGCTTTCCACATGCTATGTTACCTTTAAGCTATAAACAATTCAAGCTTTCCACATGTTATGTTAGCTTTAGCTACAAACAATTCAAGCTTCCACATGGGAAGGAAGCATGCCATGTTAACTGTGCAGTTCTGTATAACAACAAAGAATCTACATGCAGCAGCATGCTATGTTAGCTTTTAGCTACAAATAATTGAAGCTTTCCACATGGGAAGCAAGCATGCTATGTTAACTGAGCATTGCTGTATAACAACACAGCTTCTAAACACATGGCAGCACGCATGCTATGTTAGCTTTAAGCTACAAACAATTGAAGCTTTCCACATGGGAAGCAAGCATGCTATGCTAACTGTGCAGTGCTGTATAACAACCAAGCTTCTAAATGCAGCAGCATGCTATGTTAGCTTTAAGCTACAAACAATTGAAGCTTTCCACATGGGAAGCAAGCATGCCATGTTAACTGTGCAGTGCTGTATAACAAACAAACTTCTAAATGCAGCAGCATGCTATGTTAGCTTTAAGCTACAAACAATTCAACTTACCACATGGTGAAGAGAGTAGCCTACAAACAAATCAAGCTTCTACTGTCTGGGCAGCAAGCATGCTGTATTAGCTTTGTGCTACAAACAATTCCTAATTTCTACATGGCAGCAAGCATGCTATTCGCTTAAGCTATGAGCACATTAGTGTTTGGCAGCAATAATAGAAGAAGCATTGCTGCTGTAGCAGTGGTAAAGTCAGCATCATAAGCAGACTCATCTCATATAGCACCAAAATATCATAGAGCAGCGCACAAAGCAGTAGATGAGCAGCAGATGAGCAGCAGATGAAGCTCGCAGCAGCTAGCAAAATGCATTGGTTCAGCAACCAAGAAAGACCTAGAGAATATGAAGCCATATTTATAGGAACCTCTTTGCTCAAGCATGAGCTGTGATTGGATAATGAGTGTGTGATGTAATGACCAGCTGGGCTGTGAATGGGGAATAGAAAGCTGATGTTCACATCAGCTGACTGACTGCTGGTTACAGCTTTGGCGTGCACGACTTCCGTGTCCTGCATGAACTAACGCTATGCTTCATTTCTCAAACGTTTTCAAGTCAAGGACCCCCAAATGTATATGTATTTGGCCGCGGACCCCCATTTGAAAAGGGTTTGTGCCAGGGACCCACAGAATAGAAGATTTGCGTAAAAAAATAAAAAATATCCGATATAAAAGCTCGCTGTTAGCTTGTAGATCTGCTATTTTTGAATAGCCAACGTATAAATGGATAAAGTGGTTAAAATGTGTGTGATGCTGTATTTGTCAATTTTGCTGGGGGGACCCCCTGGAAACCCCCCCAAGGAGGGGTCCCCGGACCCCACTTTAAGAACCACTGAGTTAAACTACAAAGTTAAATAGCTGAGCAAGTAGTTGGTGCGTTTTTTACGGTTTATATAAGCTTATACCAAGCTGATGGCTTTTAATTTTCTTGTACAAAATGCAAGTAAACCAGTTTTCAAGACATTACAAAAGCTATGAAAACAAAGCTTTCGCCAAGATTACCAAGAAAAACAAGGCTTATTACGTTCTCGTTTTTCTTTTCCTTTTTTCAACGTTAATTTCCTGAAGATATGAATCTTGACTGATAGTAGAGCTCAGAGAGTCACCCGCTGAAGTTCAAGGAGGGCTGTGAGAGCCACTCCAGCCAAGGTGTTCCTGCCTTTAAGCCCCATTAGTTCATACTTTCCTCGCACAACGGTGTCACGCGCCGGACGGACACACAGCAGATCTACAAGCCCCACAACGCGACGCGGACGCGGCGCGTTGTGGGGCTTGTAGATCTGCTTGTGTTCATCGCGCGACACGTCACACGATGAAGCATAAATCAGACTTTAAGCTGCTCCGTTGCGTTCCTGCAGAAAATGGAGCTAAGGGGTTGCCCACCACCCCCCCCCCCTCCCTCAAAGAGATAATCACCTTGTAGCATTTAGCGCATACTTAACAAAACAAATGGCCTAAAGGGGTCGTGCGTGTGCGTGCGTGCGTGCGTGCGTGCGTGCGTGCGTGCGTGCGTGCGTGCGCACCTGCATATCGTCTCTGTCGGGTGGAAACCTCACATGTCCGAAACTGTTACTTTTATGGATTCAAATTAAAAAACAGCAAAAGTACAGTGGTGGAAAGTAACTAAGTACATTTACTTAAGTCCTGTACTTGAGTACAATGTTGTGGTATTTGTACTTTACTGGAGTATTTCCAGTTTTCAGTACTTTTATTTCTACTCCACTACATCTCCGAGGCAAATATTGTACTTTTACGCCACTACAATTATTTGACAACTTTAGTTACTAGTTACTTTGCAGATATAAATTATTACATTATAAAACATACATTAACCACTTTAGCCCTGTTTTAAACCGAGGCTATTTGAAAATAGCCGATCTACAAGCTCACAACGCGTCGCATCGCGACGCGTTGTGAGCTTGTAGATCTGCTATTTTCAAACATGTTAGTACTTTTACTTTTGGTACTTTAAGTACATTTTGATACTATACATTCTTTTATTCCGGATTTCCACTTGTAACGGAGTACATCTACATTGCAGTATTGATACTTTTACTTACATTTGAGTACTTTTTTTTTACGAAAAATACACAAAAAGTTGAAATATGGAGATAGGAGCTTTCTGCCCCGACAGCTAACGATTATGTTTTATGTGCGTCAGTAATGCGTGCGTATGTATGTGCGTGTGTGTGTGTGTGTGTGTGGCTGGACTTCGTCAAGGCTGACGGGCTGTAGAGAGAGCAGATCAGAGGTGTCATCACCAGGCAGTGCCTCAGGCTCCCAGTGGCTGGACTGTCTCAAACATTCTTTCACCCACTGAAGAATGGTGCCGTGGCCCGCGATTTGTTTATTTTGTTTCTCTATCTAGTCTTCCTTAGCAGCCTTTCCCAATCACAATCTCTGTCGCCGCAAAGCGTTCTCAGTAAATACATGAAACCATAATATTTGTCTGCGTTGGGGTTTTTTCTTTTTACTTTATGAGGAAATTATTACACGGTAGGCGGGCCAAATCAAAATGATCCAGTTATTGTAGCTAAGTGGAGTTGGCACAGGGTACGTGTAAACAGCTTTGATCAATCAAGGCTTAAAGCAGCACTATGCAATTTCTATTTGAATGAATAAAATGTCATTTTGTCCGATCTGTATGATAGAGTATGTTAATACAATATAACTTATACAATCTGTATGGTAGAGTATGTTAATACAATATAACTTATACAATCTGTATGGTAGAGTATGTTAATACAATATAACTTATACAATCTGTATGGTAGAGTATGTTAATACAATATAACTTATACAATTGGGGTGGTTCATCTGACACACATTTTGACCTTATGGTTAAGATTCAATTTATCCCCTACAGCAAGCAGGCAGGCTCTATAGGCTCATTGGTAAAACCGGGTTCAAATCCGGGGTAGAAGACAAACATACAGTAATCACACATTGCAGCTTTAAATCTCCTAAAAACTCACTCGCAGTCTCTCTCTTTGATGCACGAGTACATTATGAGCAATATAGATTTTGATGTTGTTACCGCTCTGACCAAATATTCTGTTCAGCAGGTGCTGTGTAAAGATACAGTTAACACGACAAAGCACCGTGAAGATTACATTAAAGGACAACTTTGTTTTTTTACAACCAAGGTTTATATTTTAGCTTGTAATTAAAGTAAATAAATGATGAGTGTAATTTTTTTTTCATTTACTGCTTTCTATAGTTTTAGCATTTTTTGTGATATTTTTTACAGTGGGCGGGGGCATTCTGTCCGGTGGCTAAATATGCCTTTTTTACACAATAAAAAAGGTCCGGCTGTCTGAGATGGCCAGATGTGAGTTATTGGGGGCTAGAAGAGCTACTGTAAATAATAATAAAGAAAACGCCGGGTTAATGTGTTAAAAAAATACATATTTAGCCACCGGACAAAATGCCCCCGCCCACTGTGAAAACACTGTAAAAAAGATTGTGAAAATTGCTAAAACTATAGAAAGCAGTAAATTAAAAAATTTTAACACATCTTTTTTTTACTTTAATTACAATCTAAAACATAAACATTGGTTGTAAAAAAACAAAGTTGTCCTTTAACCTGACTGTATCAGACGTGGATAGAATGGAAGATAGATGCATGTATGGAAGGAGGGACATCGTCTCTGTTGGGGCGGAAACTGTAACTTTAAAAAAAATCAAAAATAGCTCGAAACGCATTGCTTCGCGCCGTGTTTCGAGCTTGTAGATCTGCTACTTTTGATGCCTTTGTGTGACGCTGTAGTATGATCAAGTAGGGCGTTCATTTACGAAAAAAAACACAAAAACCTAAAAGACGGATTTAAGAGGTTTCTGCACGACGGCAACGATATGTTAATTAACTTGACGGCTGCAGGGGGATGAGCAGGTGGAATAGCATAGCATAGCATGTATGAATAAATCCAATAACGGAATAACAGCTTCATCGTTTTCAAAGCAACTGAAAATGCAGTCTCTCTTTTTTTTATAGCGTTTCAAAGACCCTACACTGAGTGTGGGGGGGGGGGGGGGTGGTGTATTGAGCGGCCATTACAGAGTATGCAGTTTGGTATGTCAACGCCGAATAATGCGTGTTAACTCGCTCTAAAGGAGAGGGGAGGAGACGTGACGAGCGCTCGAATGAGTTTGCTGTCACCGGGCAGAAAGGGACAGCATTAAGTTGTTTTGGGGTGCAGCTGTGGTCCGTGTTCTCCAGGGACGCCAGTGGGAGGTCAGGTGTTTTTTTTTCCAGTCCCCCCCCCCCCCCCCCCCTCGCCTCCCTTTGTGGGACGCAGAAAGCTAGCATGACTAGCGGGGACAAAAGGAGAAGACGTTGATCTCCTCAGACTGAAGTTCTCGCCCCCTCACCGCGCCAGTGTTTGCCGGGGGGGGGGGGTAAAAGGGAAGTGAGCTGATCCTCTCGAGCAGACCGCAACTAAGCTTATATGTGCCTTTTATAACAGCGGCCTGCGCTTTTAATCCTTTAACACCTGAAGCCGATTCTACATGTCTCCTAAATCTCAGCAGTATTCTGAAAAATGTATGTTTCTATATCAGTGGTGTTCCATCTTTATCATGTCAAGGACCCCCAAAATGATATGTATTTGGCCGCGGACCCCCATCAAATTTTTTTGTTCCAGGGACCCCCCAGAAACAAAGATTTGAGATAAAAATGTTCGCTTTAAAAATATATATATTCAAAGATTTGCACACATTTTCACAATTTTTCAAAAATAGCAGATCTACAAGCTCGTAGCGCGGCACTCGGTGCCGCGCTATGAGCTTGTATATCTGCTATTTTTGAATAGCCAAAGTGTAAAATAATGCTTTTTAGCTCAAATCTAAAAATGACACCGTTCCTTAATGGGTTAATCCAAGCTTCCACAGGGGAGACTACACACACAGGCCCCGGGGGAACAAACTATACTTGTGTACACTAACACGGCCTTGTAAGTAACAGTAACAGAGTGCTAATGGTATCTAAGAGAGAAAAATCTGAGCTTTTTTTTACAGGGCATACATACTGTTGAGCCGTGGTTCTCAAACTTTTATTTGTGTCAAGGACCCCCAAATTGATATGTACCCCCCCCCCCCCCCCCCATCTGAAAATGTTTTGTGCCAGGAACCCACAGAGGAGATTTGTGTTAAAAGAATTCAAAAATGATTTGAAAGTTTCCAAACATTTTCGATATTTTCCAAACCATTTAAAAAATAGCAGACCTTTTTTTTTAACAACCAACATATACATGGATAAAGTGGTTAAGATGATTGTGATGCTATGTTAAAGGGGTGGTGCCATGGTTTTGCACTTTTTCTGTTTTTCATGTGTCTATGAGGTTGATAGAACTTCATTAAGCCCCCTGGTGGTGGTTGTATGGTGTTTTATGTCTTCTCTGACTATTATGAGTTTCTACCTGGAGGCTGAAACCTTGAGGGTCAAACGTGCCAATAGAGAAACAGCGCTTTAGTGACATAGTAAAAACATACCCTCCCCCTCATTATCATAACACAACAGGTGTGGGCATGAGGAGGAGGAGGGACTAGGACAGGTGGGAGGTGCTAAGGTGAGAACCAGGTATACTTAATGAACTGGAGGCGTGTCCACATAAAAACATGATTTTAACAATTTCTGTACACTTTTTTGAAAAAGATCTTCCTCCTAGTATAACCATAATACCTAATGATTATGTTTTGGGGGGGGGGGTCACTGAAAATCATGGCACCCTGTCTTTAACTACTTTTGCTGGGGACCCCCTGGTACCCCCGCAAGGACCCCTTGGTGAACCACTGCTGTAGAGTAGGGTGACAATTATTTTCAGAATCTCAAACCAGAACCGTTAATCACTTAATCACTATCTTAAAAAAAAGGTGTAACAAATAGAGAGAAGAATTGTGTCGCGACACATGAGCTTGTAGATCTGCTATGTTTGCTACTTTTGACAACTTCTTGGAATGTCTTTTTTCTTTTTTCTTTTCTCTTTTTTTTATTACTAGTTTTATTTTTTTTTTCATCAGGACGGGGGACAATTATTTTAGCTTTTTGATTATTATCACAAAACATACATTAACCACTTCAGCCTATATACATTTCGTCCATTTGAAAATAGCAGATCTACAAGCTCACAATGCGTCGCGGTGCGACATATTGTGAGCTTGTAGATCTGATATTTTCTAAATATTTTTCAACATTTTATACATTTTGAACTGGTGAAATGGGACATTCTGCATAATGAGTACTTTAAGTACATTTTGATACCTATACTTTTGTACTTTTACTCAAGTAAATTTTGAATTCCGGACCTTTACTTCTACTTTGCAATATTGATACTTTTACCTAAGTAAAACATTTTAGTACTTTTTCCACCACTGCCCAAAGTTAGAACAAACAGGGGAAAGTTCTAATTCTACTTACTCTGCCACCAAAATGTGGAATGCCCTGACACCATCCATTAAAGGATGTTAAATCACATGGTTTCTTTCAAAACTGTCCTGAAAAAACATCTATCGGGAGAACCACAAGGGGAGGTAGATGTAAATTCCCATCGGAAGGAGGTGTCTCCACTGCCCGCCCGCTCACTCAGATCAGCTAACACAGGGGAAGCTGTCAGAACCTTCCCTAAAACATCCGGGACAAACGCTCCACACATCCCAGTCTCTCTTCTCCCTTCTGGCTCCCAAACTGTGGAACAAATCAGTGTTGATTTCGTCGACGAAAAAAAAACTAGCCCTTTAAGACCTGAAGCCGATTCTACATGTCTCCTAAATCCCAACAGTTTTCTGAAAAAAACGTATGTTTCTATGTCAGTGGTTCTCAAACTTTTTCATGTCAAGGACCCCCAAAATTATATGTATTTGGCCGCCGACCCCCATCAAAATATTTTGTTCCAGGGACCCCCCAGAAGCAAAGATTTGAGTTAAAAATATTCGCTTTAAAAATATATATATTCAAAGATTTGCACACATTTTCACGATTTTTCAAAAATAGCAGATCTACAAGCTCATAGCGCGGCACTCGGTGCCGCGCTATGAGCTTGTATATCTGCTATTTTTGAATAGCCAAAGTGTAAAATAAAGCTTTTTAGCTCAAATCAAAAAATGACACAGTTCCAGGTCTTAATGGGCTAGACTAAAATGTTAGTGAGGGAAGAGATCCAGTAGAACTAAAAGACAAGTCATTTTATGTTTGGTTGCGCTCAGGTGTCGCGCTCTGAAAATAGCAGATCTACGCCGCGACGCGTTGTGAGCTTGTAGATCGGCTATTTTCAGCATGCAAGTAAGTGTAAAATCAGCCACTATACGACGCCATCGAGGCACCGCCACAATACATTTTAGTCGACTAAATCAACTGTAAATTTAGTCGACTATATAATCTTATGTTATTTAGTCGACCGAAACTAGACAAAAACAAAAACGTTCCAGTTGCAGTTAGAACCGCAGACTCTCCCAATGTTCCGTCGTAATCTGACCACTCACCCCGTCAGACTCCACCTTATAGCCCGTAGCACTGTACCCCCCCCCCCCCCCCCCATACAAGATTTGTGTCTTTAAAATATTTAAAGATATTCATTTTTTGAAAATGGCTATATCAGCTATTTTCAAATGAAAGTGGTTCAACTGATTTTCATGCAAACCACTTGAACCCCAGCATCCAGATTCCGGGCGGAACATTAGCCCCAAAAAATATGCCGATCTACAAGCCCCCCCCCCCTCCCCCCACACCCACACCCCTTCAAGGACCCCTGGGTGTCCCCGGACCCCCGACTTTTGAGAACCGCTAAGCTTTTTTATGTGTAAAGCGTTGTGTGGGCCCAAAAAAAAAAAAAAAAAAAAACGAGCGCCACTTGACAGGTGTGGCGTTTCTATGGCACCCTGGAGCACGCTCCTTCGGCTCAATTATCACAACTTAATTCAAATTGCTCCCCAATAAAACAATCCAGCTGCGTAAACACACGGCGGAATGTGTGAAATCCGAAGCGAGGAGTTAGAGGACCGTTAGAGCATCCCTGTAACTCTCTCTCTCTCTCTCTCTCTCTCTCTCTCTCTCTCTCTCTCTCTCTCTCTCTCTCTCTCTCTCTCTCTCTCGCTCACCCCCGGACAATACTTGTCTTATTGCCACACAGGTCCCATAATAAATCATTTCACACTGTAATTTTAATGATTTAAGAGCTCGTTCTTTGTCACGTAGTCAAGTGGCACCACGCTGGGGCCAAGGTGTTGCGTTTTCCTTTCTTACGAGTCTGTCTAAACTGTGAAACTCCCAGCTCTTCCCCCAAATGGCTGGATAGGAGGAGGGGGGGGGGGGTTGACGCGGTGACGCCCCCGGTGGCTTGATTCCGTGGGCTTTTACACCTGTGTGTGTGTGTGTGTGTGTGTGTGTGACTCCTGTGAATTAGGCAGTGGTGGTAAAAAAGTACTCACATTTCTTACTTAAGTAAAAGTGTCACAGTTCTGCGATGTTAAAATATTTCTGGTACGAGCAAAAGTCTGGAATTCAAATGCACTTGTGTAAAAGTACAAAAGTTTTGGCATCGAAATGTACTCAAAGTACCAAAATAACTCGTTATGCAGAATGTCCCATTTCACACGTTTTCAAATGTATACAATGTTTGAAAATGTTTGAAAATAGCCGATCTACAAGCTCACAATGCGTCGCACCGCGACGCATTGTGAGCTTGTAGATCGGCTATTTTCAATTGGCCGAAATGTATATAGGGTATATAAGTGGTTAATGTATGTTTTTGTTATAATAATCAAAATCTACAAAGTAGCTAGTAACTAAAGTTTTCAATTAATTGTAGTAGAGTAAAAAGTACAATATTATCCTCTTAGATGAAGTGGAGTAGAAGTAAAAGTTTTGAAAATGGGAAATACTCCAGTAAAAAGTAAAAGTACCTCAAAATTGTACTTAAGTACAGGACTTGAGTAAATGTACTATATGTATTTCCAACACTGGAATTAGGAGAAGTCAGCCAGCTGTGCTCTCTTGTGGTGCAGCGCCAGTGGTGGGAGAAGTATTCAGATATATATCGATATATAAAGCAAAACGTATTGGCATCAAAATATATACTTAATACCAAAAATTAAAGTAGTTAAAATGTAGCTCACAACAACGCATCGTGTTGTGAGCTTGTAGATCGGCTATTTTCGAATAGACACAGGGCCATATTTTCGCCGGTGCCCATTACCCATTATCCCTAAACTTCTTTGCCATTTATTACTATTTTTAAAAGCATTTTCAAATAGTTCAAATAGCCGATCTACAAGCTCACAACGTGTCGATGTGGATCGGCTAGTTGAACTATTTGAGAATGTTTTTGAAAATAGTGAAAAATGGCAAAGAAGTTAATTGGTAATGGGTAATGGGCACCAGTAAAAATAGGCCCACAGTATAAAATTGGGCTTAAAGGGTAAGACCACTTTGGTAGAGGTTTGGGTTGTGTAGTTACCTTGCCATGATGTAACGCCAAAGGTGGGCAAGAAATAAAAAATAATTGCTCCATTGATTAGCAATTGATAATTCAAAATATGCTCCTCATTGACTTACATTGTACGGTAAAACAGCTCTCAAAGTTACTCTTTTAGCACGTAAATGAACCCAAACAAAGTTGATTCAGACAATATAGAGCATCACCAAACCCAGTACTGTTTTTTTTTTAATAAAAATGTCAACTTCCTGTTGATTTTGCCATTTTTAATAAGTAGAAAACCCGGACTAGATTGGCGGATCCGGATCCAGATCTTCAAATAGTAAAATCAACAGGAAGTTGACATTTTTATTAAAAAAACAAACAGTACTGGGTTTTGGTGATGCTCTCTATTGTCTGAATCAGTTTGTGTTAGTTTATGTGCTAAAAGAGTGACTTTGAGAGCTGTTTCACTGTACAATCTAAGTCAATGAGGAGCATATTTTGAATTATCAATTTCTAATCAATGGAGCAATTATTTTTGATTTCTTGCCCACCTTTGGAGTTACATCATGGCAAGGTAACTACACAACCCAAACCTCTACCAAAGTGGTCTTATCCTTTAAGGCGTTACTGTATGTTTTGTGTTAAGAATCTAAATCTAGAAAGTAACAAAAGTTTTCTAGTGCAGTAAAAAGTACAACATTTTCCTACTGAGATGTAGTGGAGTATAAAGTATTGGAAAAAGTACCTCAAAATAAGGACGGTACTTGAGTAAATATACTCAGTTACTTTCCACCTCCGTATGTAGCGCCAGGCACAGCCTGGAGAATGTCACTACTACAATCCCTTTATTGTAGCCGACTTAGTCACTCTATCTGCCCCATAATTCTCCAAACTGATATAAAAATGTTTTATGACTTATGAACCGCACATACTTGTCGCGACTCAAATCGCAGATCCAGATTTAGCTACATTTGACCCCCTTTTTTTTTGGTTTTATATCACTGCAGATGTTCTTCTATCAACGGACGAGAGCGCAGCGCTCTCAACTGAACACGCAAAAGCAGCGGTGTAAAGTAACCAAGTACATGTACTCAAGTACTGTACTTAAGGACAAATCTGCAGGAATCTTTACATTACTGGAGTATGTTCAGTTTTCAGTACTTTTACTTCTACTCCACTACATCTCAGAGGCAAATATTGTACTTTTACTCCACTACAATCATGTGATAACTTTAGTCACTAGTTACTTTGCAGATATACATTATTACATTATAAAACATACATTAACCACTTCAGCCCAATTTTTTACCTAGGCTGTTTGAAAATAGTCGCGCTGTGAGCTTGTAGATCGTCTATTTTCAAACATTTAAGTACTTTTACTTTTGGTACTTTAAGCATATCTTGATGCCGATACTTTTGTACTTCTACTCAAGTGCATTCTGAATAGTGGACCTTTTAACTTGCAACAGAGTATTTCTGCATTGTGGCATCGATACTTTTTACTTAAGCAAAACATTCGAGTACTTTTTCCACCGCCGCGCGCAAAACCAAAAAAAGAAAAACCCGCTCGCATCACGAGATGAGGTCACAAAGATGAACATTCCAGCTAGTTTTTAGGGGTTCAAGGGTCTCATTTAGCTTCCCTTGGTCCTGTGAGATGTAATTGGCCGGGGCTAAATAACCATCTCTCAGGGGGTGGCCAACCTGCCATACGGCGTAGGATCTCTGCACAATGTCCCCCCCCCCCCCCCGCCCCCGCTTGCTCCGAGGCCGGTGTCTTAACCCTTTAAGACCGGGAAACGCATCTGTGTCATTTTAAGATTTCTTTGGGCTATTCAAAAATAGCAGATCTACAAGCTCATAGCGCGGCACCGAGTGCCGCGCTATGAGCTTGTAGATCTGCTATTTTTTTTAGAAAAATCGTGAAAATGTGTGCAAATCTTTAGTTTGAATATATATATACTTTTTTAAAGCGAAAGCTTTTAACTCAAATCTTTGCTTCTGGGGATTTTGCAAACGTCTTCTAAATCCTAAAGTACTTTTTTCCGAAAGTTTGATTTAAAAAAAAAAATGTTTACTTATGTTGCTATATTATCAATGGTTTTCAAACTTGTCAAGGACCCCCCCAAAAAATATGTATTTGACCGCGAACCCCCTCCCATCTAAAAATATTTTGTTCCAGGGACCCCCAGAAGCAAAGATTTGAGTTAAAAATGTATAAAGATTTGCACAAATTTTCAGGATTTTAAAAAACAAAAAACAGCAGATCTACAAGCTCGTAGCGCGGCACTCGGTGCCGCGCTACGAGCTTGTAGATCTGCTATTTTTGAATAGCCCAAAAAAATCATAAAATGACACCGACGCGTTCCCGGTCTTAAAGGGTTAACACGTACAGTGGCTTTTCCTTCCCCCCTTGTCTCTCTCAGGGACAGCTCGACCAGTCGCTTCATCATCGAGGCTGATTGCTGGAGACATTCCATCCACCCGGCAAGAGTGGTTTCACCTGATGTGAAGCAGACCAGCGAGAAAAAGCATCCTTACACTAGGCCGATGAGGCAAGTCCACTCCAACGGCCGCGCAAGCTGACGCTGCAAACAGCATGGTTTAAAACGTCCTGTGGGATGAGCTAGACCCAATGGTTCTCCAACCTTTTCATGTCAAGCACCCCCAAATTGACACTTATTATTAGCCCGTGGACCCCCATTTGAAAAGATATGCCAGGGACCCCCATAAGAGAAGATTTTTACGGCTCTAGGAGTGATTCTCAACCATTTTAATTTCATGGACCCCCAGTTTGACATGCTTTAGGGCTACGGACCCCCCATTTAATGGCATTTCTATCTCTGGGACCCCAATTTATATTGTAAAATCAATGCTAATGTAACTCTGAGAGTGTACAAATGGAACCAAATGGACCCGTTAGGGTCCATTTGGTTCCATTTGTACACTCTCAGAGTCAGACCCATAAGGGTCCATTTGGTTCCTAACTATCCATCATTTAGCTGGGGACCCCCTGGAACTCCCTCAAGGACCCCTGGGGGTCCCCGGACCCCACTTTGAGAACCAATAAGCTAGACAGACAGACAGACAGACAGACCGATCCATCTATTGTCTAAACTATAACTCTAAAAAACATTAAATAATTGCAGATCCGCAAGCGCGAATAAGCGGCACGTTTTGAGCTTGTAGATCTGCTACTTTTGCTATGTTGCTAACACATATGAGGTTTCCACCCGACAGAGACGATATGTAATGGTTAGGGTTAGTGGTTCCACAAGGGGACAGTGGTGGAAAAAGTATTCAAATTCTTTACTTAAGTAAAAGTACCAATACTGCAACATAGAAATACTCTGTTACAAGAAAAAGTCCAGAATTCCAAATGCACTTGAGTAAAAGTACAAAAGTATTGGCATCAAAATGTACTTAAAGTACCAAAAGTAAAAGTACTAAAATATTTGAAAATAGCAGATCTACAAGCTCACAGCTTGTAGATCTGCTATTTTCAAATAGCCTATGTATAACATAGGGCTGAAGTGGTTAATGTACGTTTTATAATGTAACAATTTATATCTGAAAAGTAAATAGTAACTAAAGTTTTCAAATAATTGTAGTGGACTAAAAGTACAATATTTGCCTCTGAGATGTAATGGAGTAGAAGTAGAAGTATTGGAAATTGGAAATACTCAAGTAAAGTACAAATACTTCAAAATTGTACTTAAGTACAGTACCTAAGTAAATGTACTTAGTTACTTTCCACCACTGCAAGGGGAATTCAGTTGTCATGGCAGTACCGTTTATGAAACTCAGACAAATACAGAAAAAATGAAGAAATGGCTACGAGAAAAAAAAGAGTTACAGGCAGTAGTAACATACAGGGATTAGGAATAGGGTTCTATGAGAAAATTAGGCATTTCTTGGCAGCGGCGATAGCCGAGTGATGCTAGCCGAGGTACATACTAGTGCATAGTGTTGCTGTGGGGCAGAAACCCCTTATCTCCATCTTCTAATCTTTTTGTGTTTTTTTGGTAAATGAACGCCCTACTTGATCATGCTACAGCGTCACACAAAAGCATCTCTATACATACATATGAGATCTATAGAAAATAGCTTTTTTTCACAAGCTGTTTTTTATTTGAATCCTGAAAAGTTACAGTTTTGACATATGAGGTTTGCACCCGACAATGCGAGTCCCGGGTTAGATTCCCAACGAGACATTTCTTTGCAACCACATGTACAGTATAGCCATACACACACGCGCGCGCGTGTGTGCGCGTACCTCGGTGTCACACAATGTCACTCAGGGCTTAGTTAAAGCTAATCTTCAGCTTTGTCGCTGTAAGGTGGTATTGCCCCCCCCCCCCCCCCCCCCCACACACACACACACACACACACACACACACACACACACACACACACACACCAGCTATCACTTCTTCACACTCGGGCCACAACAATCCTTATGGTAACAATAAAATGCTTTTTGTTTTTTTTACAGGGGGGGCGAGAATGATTTGTTTTTCCTGTAAAAAAAAGAAAAAAAAGACACGACCCCCCCCCCCCCCCCCAAGAGAAAAGCCCCCCTCCCTTTGGCTCTCCTTGTTTACACAACACCTATAGAGTCGCTCGAGCCCCATGCATTCACACAGAAATCATTTCATCAGAGCACACACACACACACACACGCACACAAAAATCTTTATTTATGACCCCGACAGTGACACGAGAATAGGTTCAAGCCCCTTCTCCATCTGTTTGTAATCCCAGTGTAATGCTATCATCACCTGTTTCCATGGTCTCTCGCTCGCATCTGGCTTGCATTAAAAAAAATCACACAAGGTGCATTTTTTTTTCTCCCTCCCTCCCTCCCTGTCCTCCCTCCCTCCCTGTCCTCCTCTCTCTCTTTCTCTCTCTCTCTCTCTTTGTGTGTGTGTGTGTGTGTGTGTGTGTGTGTGTGTGTGTGTGTGTGTGTGTGTGTGTGTGTGTGTGTGTGTGTGTGTGTGTGTGTGTGTGTGTGTGTGACTATACTTGCGAGGACCAAGTATAGTAGAATTTGAAGAAATTTACATTGTGAGGACCGTTTTCCTGGTCCTCACAAGACAAATGGTTGTTTTATAGTTAAAGAAACTTTTTTAGAGATACGTTTACAATCAGAAAAACATTCAGGTTAGGATTAGACATTTAGAGGTTAGGTTTAGGGATTGGAATTAGAGTTAAACATGATTTATATACTTAGTTGCGCGGCAGGGTCATGCACCGAAAAATAGCTGATCTATAAGCTCATAACGCGTTGTGGGCTGTTTTTCGGCTTCAGGCTTACGGTTAAAAATGGCAAAATATATATATGTTTAAATGACATTCATAAAATGAAGGTCCTAAAGCGTTGATGTCCTCACAAGTAGAGTAATACAAACCTGTGTGTGCTTTTACTTCAGCATTTGGCTCATATTTCTGAAATGGGCTACAACAACAAATTAAGATCTGAGACATGAAAAAAACACCCCCAAAAAAACACTTATTTCTTAGCCCCCCAATTTGCTTTAAATTTCCAGCACTCCCTGGAGGTTCTGGGAATATGCTAGACATTGGGTTTTTATAAGAGCTATGCCGAGGTTTATTACAAAGACTGCAGCCTTTGGATGCTATAACGTGTGATTTATACTTCGTCGTATTTCGGGAAAAAAATAGCCGATCTACAAGCTTGCGAAGCGTCGCGGACGCGACGCTTCGCGAGCTTGTCCATCGCCTATTTTGCGACCGCCGTTCTACGATGCTGCATAAAACCGGGGCTTAAGATAACAGCGGGTTCGACGCTCCAACTTGGCAGAGAATGTCCTCAGTTAGTTTGCAGTTTAAAAACCCACTTTACTTGTAAATAAACAAGGGTTCCTTCTAATGCGCGTCTAATTTGAAGGCAGTTTTTCTGTCATGAATAACAACACCGATATAACTAATTGGAGGGAAAAAGCGGGGAGCAGAAATGAGCTGCAGTTAAAAAACTGTGGCACAAAGGCTTTTGTGATGATATTGAATGGGTTTACTGTATGCATATTATGGACCCTTATGGGTCCGTTATCTCTATTCTTTATTCTGTATGTTTTCTTTGTCTTTTTTATGTCCGGTGTTTCATAAAGCGCCATGACAAATGAATGAATGTCTGTCTGTCTGTCATTTTCTTAAGTACTGTACTTAAGTAAAATTTTTAGGTATTTGTACTTTACTGGAGTATTTCCAATTTTCTATTTTTGCGCGACGCATTGTGATCTTGTAGATCTGCTATTTTCAAAATATTTGTATGCATTTTATACATATGTAAACTTGAAATGGAACATTCTACATAATGACTACTTTCTACTTTTGTACTTGAAGTATATTTTGATACCAATACTTTTGTACTTTTACTCAAGTACATTTTTAATTCCGGACTTTTACTTGTAACAGAGCACATCGCAGTATTGATCATTTTACTTAAGTGAAAAATGTGAGTACTTTTTCCACCTCTGATTATTTGCCAGAAGGCAGGGACAGCCACACATCCTCACACACACACATCCTCATCCTCACACACACACACACACACGAACGCACACATGGACACACACACACCCCTTAGGCCTGCCAGTGTGTGTGTGTGTAGTAGTAGTGTAGTAATGTAAGAGAGAAATCCCTGCCCAAGGAAATGTTTTTCCCTGGTTCATAACAGTCTGGAATTTGTGTATCCGCCTTCGGTCTCTCCCATGGACACCAGCTGTGCAGCTGGTGCTTGCTGGGAACTGCAGTTATAAGCTCTGTGTGTGTGTGTGTGTGTGTGTGTGTGTGTAGTCGACGACGTGAGCGATTCTTTAACACACACACACAGACTCTCCCATGTGCATTTGCTGGGGGAAGCAGTAATGTCGTGCAACATGGGAGCATATTATCATCGTGCAGATCCTGGAGGGTGATGTCACAGGAAAAAGGAAACTAGCTAACTCCCAAACCGAGGGAGCAAAGGTCACGGCGAGGGTTGGCAGAGACCCAGATTGGCTTTTTAAAAGACTTTGCTTACCCCCCCCCCCTTTCTTTTTTGTTGCATTTTTTTTTCCTTAAAAGCATAGTCATTCCCTTCAGATGGGCTGTGCTGACGGGACGGTGCTTCCTTTGGCATATCTGATTATGACTTGTCGTTTATCAAAACGGAGCCATAGTTGTCACTTCGGGGTCAAAGATAACAGCTTTTTTCCTATTGGAACGGCCAGAGGAACGGCCCTCTGCGCTGATGGAACACACTGTGAAAGGATGAAATTGAGACAAATGGGATGGATGGACAGACGGCTTTATATTCCCTGCATTAGAGAGAGCTTTCCATCAACTGTAATGAGGAGAAGAAAAAAAATCAAAACAGCATCGAATCTATTAAAAGGAGAAATGGCTTTCTCTAAAGATGATAGCGTCGTACGAATATTCTGGAGAGAAATATCAATGCGGACAAGATTTGAATTTTTTACCCATTATTACTCTATCAGTCGTTTTCAACCAGTGGTTCGGGGACCACCAGTGGTCCTTGAGGGGGTTCCAGGGGGTCCCCAGCCGAATTAATAATTAGGAACCAAATTGACCCTTATATGTCTGTAACTCTGAGAGTGTTCAAATGGAGCCAAACGGACCCTAACGGGTCCGTTTGGCTCCATTTGTACACTCTCAGAGTTAAATGAACACTGATGATGATACAGTGTAGATTGGGACCCCCAAGTAATCAAAATGGTTGAGTCCCTGGCATATCTTTTCAAATGGGGGTCCCTGGGCTATTATGTGTCAATTTGGGGGTCCTTGACGCAAAAACAGGTTGAAAACCACTGCTCTATATAGCAGGGATTCTGCTATATAACGTGTCGCGTTTTGAGTTTTGATGCTTTTGAAGTTTTGATGCTTTTGTACATGACTTTTGATGCTTTTGTGCGACGCTGGAGTATGATCAAGTAGGGCAGGGGTCTTCAACAGGGGGTCCGGGTCCCCTAGCGGGTCCTCAGAGTTACTACAGGGGGTCCGCCAAATCTTTGTGTGGTATGTTTTTTTTTCCTTTTACCTTAACCACTTCAACCCTAGCATCCCTTTTCTGAGGAGAACTTTTTCTGAGGAGAACAAAGAGTTTTAGGTGTATAGAGAAAAAAGAGCAGCAAAAGTTTATCTGAAACACAATTTGATACAATACAGAGGGGGTCCCTGTTTCATCTCTCTCTCTCAGCTAGGGGGTCCTTGGCCTGAAAACGTTGAAGACCCCTGAAGTAGGTTGTTCATTTACGGAAAAACACAAACAAATGAAAAAAACGAATATGGAGATAAGAAGTTTCTGCCCGACAGCAACGAACGATATGCATGAGGAAACGGACCCCCGTTTGATACCCTTTTTTTCCCCTCCGGGAAATCTACCCTCTAAAATCCTCAGTGTCAATTTATCTCTGAGAGTGTACAAGTGGAACCAAATCGTCCGTCTCAATGTTACAGTCCCGTAAGGGTCCATTGGGTTCCTAACTATCTTATCATCTCATGAGGTGGTGGACCCCCTGGGCGGTCCCTGAACCCCACGTTGAGAACCAAGGCCCCCTATAGCAGGGGTCTTCAACATTTTTCAGGTCAAGGACCCCTTAGCTGAGAGAGAGCTGCAGCAGGGAACCCCTCCACTACATATTGGATTCATGTTAAATGTGTGTTTTCAGACATTCAACCACTTAAACCCTCAATACTTTGTAAACTTGACCTCTGGCTTGGTACTTGGTCTGCTCTTGTTTCTCTTCTACACCAAACTTCTTTGCCGAAAATAGACTTGTAGAAGCTTGTAGATCTGCTTTTCTTCTGCTAATGTTCCCCACCAGAATAAGGATGCTAGGGTTTAAGCGGTTAATGTAAAAAAAAAGAAAGAAAAAAAGTTTCTATCACACCCTAGGGGTCCCGGACCCCCTGTTGAAGACCCCTGCCTTATAGGAACATTACCAAGCCATGGCAGAAAAAAAAATGCAACAATGACAGAGTCCAGGGGACTGAGGGGAGCACTCCCGTGTGTTCTGTCCTTTTTGTACAGCATACAAAACCAACATTGGCGTTGTAGATTCAGCATGGCTCTGGGAGGCATGCATGTTGAACACCACTAATGAGGCATTAAAGCATGTGGTTTGTTCCACTTAGTGCAATCATGATTTGGAAGATGCCTTCAGTACACCTCAGGCTGTGTTGCCAAAGTTGTGCAGGCCAAATATCGCTAGTAACATTTTAAGATGTCTTTGGCTATTCAAAAATAGCAGATCTACAAGCTCATAGCGCGGCACCGAGTGCCGCGCTATGAGCTTGTAGATCTGCTATTTTTAGAAAAATCTTGAAGATTTGTGCAAATCATTTTTTAAATCTTTGCTTCTGGGGGTGCCTGGAACAAAATATTCTTAGATGGGAGGGGGTCCGCGGACAAATACATATTATTTTGGGGGTCCTTGACATGAAAAAAGTTTGAAAACCATTGATAATATAGCAACATAAGTTAAAAAAAAAATGGAATAAAACTTTAGGGAAAAAAAACCTGTTAGGATTTTGAAGACATTTGTAAAATCCCCAGAAGCAAAGATTTGAGTTAAAAACTTTCGCTTTAAAAAAGTATATATATATATTCAAACTAAAGATTTGCAGACATTTTCACGATTAAAATAAATAAATAGCAGATATACAAGCTCATAGCGCGCCTAAGCGCGCTATGAGCTTGTGTATCTGCTATTTTTGAATAGCCAAAGAAATCTTAAAATGACACACATGCGTTCCCATCCCGGCCTTAAAGGGTTAAGACCTGAGGACCCGATTCAAAAAACATTTTTCTGAAAAACGTATGTTGCTGTATCAGTGGTACTCTATCTTAATCATGTCAAGGACTCCCAAAATGACGTATACATTTGGCCACGGACCCCCATCACAAAATATTAAAGGTAGGGTAAGTGATATTTTTTGGTTAAAACAAAAAGTATTTTGTTAAAAGGTTAAAACACTATATTCTGATAGTAATCATTGCTATAGAGTGTTTTTTTCAGTAACAGTTGTCTCCCTGTCTCTCCAGCTCTTTAATAAACAGAAAATACATTTTCCGGTAGGTGTCAAAATCTCAGCCAATCAGGAGAAAGTACCCATTTTTAAGCTTCATTTTTATAGTGTTCCAGTTCCAATTTTGTCTGCTCATTTCTTAGTGTCATCACTTCCAATTTCACTTGTTTAATCTGTATCCTGATTGAGTTCTCTGTCCTGGTTGGATAAAATTGGAAATGAAACTGAAACGAAAATGCATTTTCTGTTTAAGAAAGAGCTGGAGAGACAAGACTCCTTTTACTGAACAAACACTCTATAGCAATGAGTACTATCAGAATATAGAGCTATTTAACACTTATTTTAACCAAAGCAAATCACTTACCCTACCTTTAAGTTCCAGGGACTAATCCAGCAAAGATTTTAGTTCACACATTTTCATTTTTTTCCCCCCAAAATAGAACCTACAAGTGTATCTGATTTGTGAATGTGAACGTGACCCCACGAAGTAGTGTATTAACAAGAGTGTGTGACTAATAACCACATTGTTTCATTGGAACACAGGTTCCCTTTTCCATTTCCTAAAAAGTAGCAGTTTTCGACATAATAAGGATCCCGCCCGACAGTGATGATGTATGTGTCTGTGTTTTCAGTGTATTTCGTCATGACATCTTGTCACGATATATCGTTGCTGTCGAGCAGAAACCTCTTATCTCCATATTCTAACTTTTTGTGTTTTATCGTAAATGAGCGCCCTACTTCATCATACTACAGCGTAACACAAAAGTATCAAATGTAGCAGATCTATAAGCTCGAAACTCGGTGCGTTTTGAGCTTATAGATCTTCTTGAGCTTGTAGGCTATTTTCAAATGGCTGAAATGTATATAGGGCTGACGTGATTAATGTAATGTTTTGTAATAATATTGAAAATCAACAAATAACTAGTAACTTAAGGTTTCACATAAATGTAGTGGAGTAAAAGTATTGGAAATTGGAAATACTCAAGCAGAGTACAAATACCTCAAAATTGTACTTAAGTACATGTACTTAGTTACTTTCCACCACTGCTAGCAGGCTAGATGCACTAACAAAGGGCCCCTGTGTGTGTGTGTGTGTGTGTGTGTGTGTGTGTGTGTGTGTGTGTGTGTGTGTGTGTGTGTGTGTGTGTGTGTGTGTGTGTGTGTGTGTGTGTGTGTGTGTGTGTGTGTGTGTGTGTCTGTACTTTATCGATGCAACTGCACACCCGACAAAATGGGCACGCACAATGTGTACACAGCCTATCTTGCAGTGGTGGGAAAAGTACTCAAATGTTTTACTTAAGTAAAAGTATCAATACTGCAATGTAGAATACTCTGTTACAAGTAAAAGTCCGTAATTCAACATTTACTTGAGTAAAAGTACAAAAGTATTGGTATCAAAATGTACTTAAAGTACCAAAAGTAAAAGTACTAAAATGTTTGAAAATAGCAGATCTACAAGCTCGTTGTGAGCTTGTAGATCGGCTATTTTAAAAGAGGTATAAAATAGGGCTAAAGTGGTTAATGTATGTTTTATAATGTAATCATTTATATAGGCAAAGTAACTAGTAACTAAAGTTTTAAAATAATTGTAGTGGAGTAAAAGTACAATATTTGCCTTTGAGATGTAGTGGAGTAGTAAAAGTATAGACAATTGGAAATACTCCAGTAAAGTAAAAGTACCTAAAATTGTACTAATGTACAGTACTTGAGTAAATGTACTTAGTTACTTTACACCACTGCAAAATGGGCACGGACAATGTGTACACAGCCTATCTTGGCATACCTAACCGTGACCAGTACCTTGTGTTCTCATTGCTCAAGAGGTACAGCCAGAGCAAGACTTTTATTGCAGTTTTGAAATATTGATTAGTTTTAGTTATAGCTAGTTTGGTGATGATCCAGTATGAACCAATCGCCAAAGAGTCCTACCTTAACCACGCCCCATCTCAGAAAACGGCCGTGATGTAAAGTAACTGAGTACATTTGCTCAACTACTGTACTGCTAAAGTACATTTTTGAGGTATTTTTTTTACTTTTAGTTGAGTATTTCCTGTTTTCAATACTTTTACTTCTACTCCACTACTCTCGAAGAGGCAAATATTGTATTTTCACTCCATTATTTCTTATTTGAAATTCATTATTAGAAAACTTTAGTTACACTTTGTAGATTTTGATTATTATTACAAAACATACATTAACCACTTCTGCCCTATATACATTTCAGCCATTTGAAAATCTACAAGCTCACAATGCATCGCCTTGTAGATCTGCTATTTTTTAAAGATTTGTATATATTTTAGAACTTATATGGAACATTCTGCATAATGACTACTTTTACTTTTGGTACTTTAAGTTTGTTTTGTTTGTTTATTTATTTCGAACATTAAAAAAAGAAAATACAAGAAAAAAAGTAAATACAGAAAACAATAACTCAAAAGTACAATAAAACATTAAAAAATGTGGTGATGCATAATAATTTTCACCTTTATAATAAAATCTTAATTGTTCGAAAAGGAGTAGAAAGAAGCCTAAGCTTATCTGGCTCTACCCTTATTGTAACTATATATGTTTACATATACAGTACATACATATACATAGTCACAAATATATATATATATATGTTTTCTTTTTAACCATTTCATGATAATGGTCAAGTATATAAAAAAATTGAAAAATAAATACAAAAGCAACAAAACAATTTCACAGCATATTACGGTATCCTGTCAATATGTTGTTCTTATACTTTTTTTTAAACTTAGGTAAGGTACTACAGTTCTTTAGTTCTTCGCTGCTGGTGTTCCATAATTCCACACCTTTAACTGTTATACAATGTGACTTTAGGTTTGTTCTTACAAAATGTCTTTTAAACATAAGTGTTCCTCTTAAATAATAATTACTTTCCCTCCACTCAAACAACCTCTGGATACTGTTTGGCAATACATTTTGATGTCAATACTTTTGTACTTTTACTCAAGTACATAATGAATTCCAGACTTTTACTTGTAACAGAGTATTTTTATATTGCAGCATTGATACTTGAGGTGGTGCCATGGTTTTGCACTTTTTATGTTTGTCACGTGTCTATGAGGTTGATAGAACTTCATTAAGCCCCCTGGTGGTGTTTCTATGGTGTTTTATGTCTTCTCTGACAATTTTGAGTTTCTACCGGGAGGCTGAAACCTTGAGGGTCAAATGTGCCAATAAAGAAACAGCGCTTTAGTGACATAGTAAAAACATACCCTCCCCCTCATTATCATAACACAACAGGTGTGGGCATGAGGAGGAGGAGGGACTAGGACAGGTGGGTGGTGCTAAGGTGGTGGAGGAGGTGCTAAGGTGAGAACCAGGTATACTTAATGAACTGGAGGCGTGTCCACATAAAAACATAATTTTAACAATTTCTGTACACTTTTTTGAAAAAAATCTTCCTCCTAGTATAACCATAATCAGGCTTTCAGACTGAATAATGGAGTGAAACGAAATGAAAACGAAGGCCGACTGTCAGGCTAAGGTTTCATGTGATCTTCACCCAGCACTGAAAATCTAATTTTGCAAAATGTTCCTTTAAAGGGGCTACACCATGATTTTTTTTTTTTTTTTGGTTTTTAGTATTTTTTGGGCTCCCCAGTGTCTCTTGTACCCAAAAAAATATATTTTTTTAACATTCAGTCATTCATGCTCATTTCATGGATTTCCTGAATGGGCGTGTCTGAACAGGCCATTTCAGAATGGCTGTGCAAGTGATGTCACTTGCACTGATTTTGCATTGACGATGGCCAGACAGAATTGCTTAGTAGCTCCCCCCTGCCCAATAGGACGTTTTGGTATTGCAGCTGAAAAAGCTTGGAATGACAGACAGTCAGATTGTGAGAAAAAATATCTGGATGTTTTTTAGGCTTACAACCTGTTTAAAACGTATTAGGGGGCAATATTTATATATAATATATTTTTTTTTAATTCATGGTGTAGCCCCTTTAAATCAGTGGTTCTCAGCCAGTGGTCCGGGGACCACTAGTGGTCCTTGAGGGGGTTCCAGGTGGTCCCCAGCTAGAGAGTTGGTAACCAAATGGCCCCTTATAGATCTTCAAGTCTTGACAGCGTAAAATGAAACCAAATGGACCCTTACGGGTCCATTTGGTTTCATTTTACACTCTCAAGAGTTAAATTATTGTTAAACATCTGCATTACTTAATCAAATAATTGTCATTTTGATCAACGTTTGCCGGTTGTCTTTATGTGGCTCATCAATACAGGATGAAATTGTGTGGACACAATCGTATCCAACGCTAACAATATTCAATTTCAGTTTTTGGTAGACCTCTGTTGAAATAGTCGGGCACATCCTGATGCTAATTAGCTTTGGCTATATGTCACGTATACCCAGTCACTGGAGGTCGAAAAATAGTATATTGAAATATGGCAAAAGCTTGTATCTATAGAAGAAATACAGTCCCATGGGTTCATAAATATCCATGATCCAAAGAAAAATAAAACATGTACAGCATCAGCAGTAGAATGTAAGCATAGGGCAGAGCGAGCAGCAAAGTCGTCCTCACTGTACGAAAGCAAACGCAAGAATGATTTAAAATCTCATTCAAATGGTGTTCCGCGGCTCAAATGCCGAATAAATAATGGACCTTGGTACGAAAAGGGTTGAAAACCACTGGTTTAAATCATCAAAAGTGTAGACATCATGTTCAAGAAAATGGAGTTTAAACTACAACTATTTGATTATTATTCTCTGCCAAGTTTGTTTCAGTTTTTGGTCCTAGATCTATGAATGTCAACAGAAGAATATCGTATGATGATAAAACTGTACTGCACTTTAAATCATCACAAGTGTTGTCATCACGTTCAAGAAGTTACATTTTTATCATCATACAATAATCCTCTCTTGACGTTCATAGATCTAAAGGACCGAAAGCTGAAACAACTTGGCAGAGAATGTCTTCGTTTGCCGTTTAAAAAAAAAACCCTTTACTTGTAAATAAACAGGGTTCCTTCTGATGTGCGTCTAATTTAAAGGCAGATTTCTATCATAAATAACCGATATAACTAATTAGAGGGAAAGGGGAGGGGAAATGTGCCGCAGTTAAAACTGCGGCCAAATACGTTTTTTTGATAATATTGAATGGATTTACTGTCTGCATATTGACCTCCAAACACTGATCTGACTTTGAAGAACACAGGCTTACAGTCATGCATATCATAATGCATCTAACTTAAAAAAAAGAAAAGGAGAAAAAAAAGTTCTATTGAGACCTGAATCCGATTCTACATGTCTCCTAAATCTCAACAGTATTCTCAAAAACGTATGTTTCTATATCAGTGGTGCTCAATCTTTTTCATGTCAAGGACCCCCAAAATTATATGTATTTGGCCACAGACCCCCATCTCAAAATATTTTGTTCCAGGGGGTCCCAGAAGCAAAGATTTGAGTTAAAAATGTTCGCTTTAAAAATATATATATTCAAAGATTTGCACACATTTTCACGAATTTTCAAAAATAGCAGATCTACAAGCTCGTAGCGCGGCACTCGGTGCCGCGCTATGAGCTTGTAGATCTGCTATTTTTGAATAGCCCAAAGTGTAAAATAATGCTTTTTAGCTCAAATCTAAAAATGACACAGTGCCAGGTCTCAATGGGTTAAAGTTTGATGAAATGTTGTGGTGCTTTAATGGACCTTTTGGAACTACGAGTGACACTTCTTGCATTGCTGATCTGCTCTGCTATTTGCTGGCTGGGATCTCTTCCCAACGCTAATACTGTGGGCCAAGTGCTGATGCTAAATTTGTAATAATGTATTTGCGCGCGTGCGTGTGTGTGTGTGTGTGTAGTGGCGGGAAAAGTACTCAAATGTTTTACTTAAGTAAAAGTATCAATATGACAATGTAGAAGCGCTCTGTTACAAGTGAAAGTCCGGAATTAAAAAATGGACATGAGTAAAAGTACAAAAGTATTGGTATCAAAGTACCAACAATGTTTGAAAGTAGCAGATCTACAAGCTCACAACCCGTCGCGATATTTGCCTCTGAGATGTAGTGGAGTAGAAGTAAAAGTATAGACAATTTGGAAATACTCCAGTAAAGTAAAAGTACCTCAAAATTGTACTTAAGTACAGTACTTGAGTAAATGTACTTAGTTACTTTACACCACGAGAGAGAGAGAGAGAGAGAGAGAGAGAGAGAGAGAGAGAGAGAGAGAGAGAGAGAGAGAGAGAGAGAGAGAGAGATGATTTCAAGGTTATATCACTTCCACTCCACCCTTCCTTGAATCATGAATGAGCATAGTATTTCAACATCAGTAGCCACTGTGTGAACATTATAATCACAATATTGACATCATTCTGTAAATCACACACTATTTTTGGAAATACTTCCTAGACAAGCCCACGTTTATTATCTCCTCCAGGGGTTGCATGGAGCAAAAAGGTTGCAAAACGGATTTAATTTCCAATAACTTACTCAATCAAGACCGTGTTACATCACTATAAATTGAAGGTGCTGCTCATAATAAGCCAGTTTTTTCCAGTAAGACGTGCAATAGCCATAATAGAATATGATCTGGAACAGGTGTCTCCCCCTTGAGGAGGTAAGAGTTACGACTTCTGCTGTTGGTGTAAGTAGGTGTCAATAGGGCATAGCAGTGGCGGCCATTTTCTGGTTCCACTTCAAAATAGTCAATGCATTTTTCCCATTGACATTTCCTAAATTATTTATATCAATTGTTTTAAGCCTAGAATCAAGCCATCCAGGGTCCTGGTGAATCATGACCATTAAACATTTTTTTCTGTTTTTATTTTATTTTATATTTAATTATATGATATCGTCGGTGTCCAGCCGGGACCAGCTAACTCCATTTTCAGTTTTTTTTTTTTTTTTTCATAAATCGACGCTATTGAACACCCTTCACATCTGTGTAAAAAATCTAAACATTTGAACCAATGAAAAGTATTAAAAAGCGCCTCAGACGAAAACTCCTAACTCCATTGGATCCTCAAACTGTCCGTCAAAAACAAACAACTCCCCCCTCTGCTCTACACAGTGCTACAGCACAGCATTAGCAGTGCGCGGTGCGCAGTGAACGAGGAGGAACAACACGTAAACAGACTCCCCGTAGTCTGTTAAAACTATGCAGTGTACCTGTTTATCAAACAGCACTGACGCTAATGTTATGAAAACAAGTAATTATATTTCTAAAATCTATGAAGTGTTTAATGAGGAGAGCATTGTGATAAGAAGAAAGACGTTCATAGCATTTCTGTCGCGCTAGTGTTCTACTACCTCTTAGCAGAAGTTATTGTAATATTTAAAGTCCTGTTTATTGTTGTAGGCCTATATAATAAGTGTCATGAAGCATCAGGGCATTAATTCACACGTTGTTGTGATGCATTGTGAGCTTGGAGATCCATTGTTAGCTTTTGGGAATCTGTACCCTTTTGAAACCTCTCTCTCAGCAGCGAGTGGAGCTACTGTTGTTTGGACACCTAACTCCACTTCAGCTTGATTTCTGCTCGTCTGAAACTTCTAACTCCACTCGCGCTGGGTAAAGTGTTGATTTACCCGCGATTTGGGTAAAGTGTTGATAATATAATGACACATGCAAGTATCTCACAATATATACAGTCACTATAGCAACTTTGACGAGGTAGTATTGCTTTGTTTTAAAAATATAAGGTTTTCTTCATTTTCTGAAAAACGTATATCTTGTTTTTTCGTTTCCTGAACAATGAGCGTTTTGGAGTTAGCAGTTTCGGGCTGGACAGCAGAGATATACTATATTTAATAAATACCCTTTGTTTTGCCGTTTTCAAATTTTTTTTTTTCACAGAATCAAACGTTTTATGGTCATGATTCACCAGGACCCTGGATGGCTTGATTCTAGGCTTAAAATAATTGATATAAATATTTTTGGAAATGTCGATGGGAAAAATGCATTGATTATTTTGAAGTGGAACCAGAAAATGGCCGCCACTGATATGCTCTATCCACCTGTTTCCTAGGCTGTGTGTTTTCCACTTCCTTTCGGATTTCATTGGATATCATTAGTCATCTGACCAGTTTCATTGGATTTTATTGGATCAAATCGACAGGAAGTGGAAAACACACAGGAAGTATTAAGCCTAGGAAACGGGTGGATAGGCTCTATGCACAGCAGCCATATTGTGAAGACATTCACAGGTGTTACCAATGATACTAATGAAGGCTCTGTTCCATTCTGGTCAAACAGAGTCAGGGTGCTGATATTGTGCATGTTGGCCCACTGGAAACACTCTGTTACACCAAGTGGCTCTAACATTTGGGTCCAGGGACCCTCATGGTTCCTTAAGGGGTTTTCAAATGGCCCCTTACGGGTGTGTAACTCTGAGAGTGTACAAATGGAACCAAATGGACCCGTAAGGGGGGGTTGGTTATGGGGGGTTGTGGAAATTGAAAAATCTGAGAACCACCGTGCTGCACTAAATGGAACAGAGCCTTCATTAGTATCATTGGCAACACCTGTGAATGTCTGCACAATATGGCTGCTGTGCATAGAGCCTGTCCACTTTGTGGTGTGGAACAGGGGTCGTCAACGTTTTCTCAGGCCATGCACCCCTTATCAGAGAGAGAGAGAGAGAGAGAGAGAGAGAGACGAAGTTAGGGACCCCCGCTACATATTGTATACATGATATGATCCAAATTCAAAAACAGCAAAAGTAGCAGATCTACAAGTATGTAGTATGATAGAGTAGGGTGTTCATGTACGAAAAAACCACAAGTTAGAATGTGGAGATAAGAGGTTTCTGCCCGACAGAGAGGATATATATCTGTACTGTATATCGTTGCTGTCGGGCAGAAACCAGCTAACTCCATTTTTCCACTTTTGCATTTTTTTCCCCATAAATCAGTGCTATTGAACATCCTTTACGTCTGTGTGTTGGTTTTTATATGTTTTATATATATAATATATAATGAAAAGTATTAAAAAGCACTTCTGAAAGAACCAGCTAACTCCATTGGATCCTCAAACTTTCTGCTAAACGGTCCACCGGAGTTAGCTGGTTTTGCTGACTCCAGGCTCCACCCCCTTTTGACCTCCAACCTCATTGTGAGCTTGGAGGTCCATTCAGCTGTTCTTATCAATGATGAACAAAACCTCCTAACTCCAGTAGTGGTGAGGCCAAAATTGGTTGCGAAGCCCGTTTTTCCGATTACACGAAATCTCAGCTGTTTATTGGCGTTTTTGTGTTCGCTGGCTCCCGGGTTGCCAGATCATGTGCGCATATCCCCCCACGGGTATGGTCTAGTAACTGTATAATTTTAATTGAGACTCAATCTTCTATGGCTTTCCAAGATAGCTCACCATATTTATCTGATTGTCTCATCAATTTATGTTGACAGTTGAGAGTTTTGGGAAGTGCTTGGAAGTGCTCCACAGGTTTCACTTTCAAGTGCGTTATGGGATCCTTCCATCAGCTTTGATGAAGCCCTCAAAGCTGATGCTGCAGCTTCGATGGCTTCGTAGATTAGCTTGACGGCACTAAATCATCGAATGTTTGTTTCTCAGCGTGTTTGTTTGCTGTGCTTCCTTTGCCTAATCTTTTATGTAAAGCACATTGAATTGCCTTGTCGTTGAAATGTGCCATACAAACAAACTTGCCTCGCTTGCATGTTTGTCATTGTTTGTTTGTTTGCACATTATCTTTGCTAATAACATTGGCAATAACATTCATCATGATTTGAGTGCGTGGGGATCTCGTTTTAAATGAGCCACTGTGCTTTTATGAGCGATCCAGTTTAGAGGACCGTGTATTGTGAATTGTACTTCCATGCACTGTTTCCATGTCTTTTCTTAACCCATTAAGACCGGGGACGCATCTGCGTCTCATTTTAAGATTTCTTTGGGCTATTCAAAAATAGCAGATCTACAAGCTCATAGCGCGGCACCGAGTGCCGCGCTACGAGCTTGCAGATCTGCTATTTTTGAAAAATCGTGAAAAAATATTTTCCTGATTTGTTTTCAAAAAACTGTTGAGATTTAGATTTTTTTAAGAATCGCCTCAGGTCTCAATGGGTTAATAAAGTGTTCAATCAATCAAACATGGAGCTGACTGATTTGTTTGCGCCTGATGCCACGGCGACACATTGAGGCTAGACAACGCGCTCCATATTTGGGCATAGCTGCATTGGGAACTCCTTATATGGTATCGGCTGAGTCATAGTGACATGAGCGTGACGACGTGGTCCGTCCGACCCTCCCGCCCACCCACTCACCCGCCGGTCCTCCCATAAGCCAATTTTAATATTGTATTTTTTCCCCATAAATCAGTGCTATTGAACCAATGAAAAGTATTAAAAAGCGCTTCTGACAAAACCAGCTAACTCCATTGGATCCTCAAACTTTCTGCTAAAACCTCGTTGTGAGCTTGGAGGTCCATTCAGCTGTTCTTATCAATGATGAACAAAACCTCCTAACTCCACGTTTTGTTTAGCAGAGATGACATTATACACAGATTTACAAATGAAAGACAAAATGATGTTGAGGTTACTTACTCATTCTCCTGGTCAGCTTGATGCAACAGAGTCGAGAGGTGAACTCGGAGCAGAGTTCATACTGTCACTGATAACTTTGTCCCATTGGCTACTGAAAATGTCAGTCAATCCGTGATATACCCCCCCCTTAGGTAACTCTGAGAGCTCCTGTTCAAGACCCATACAGGTATGGCCTTGCAGGTCCATTTGGTTACACTTGTATACATGTTCTGAGTTTAGTGTAACAGAGTGAGGATTGTACTCAGTGGTGGAAAGTAACTAAGTACATTTACTTAAGTACTATACTTAAGTAACATTTTGAGGTATTTGTACTTTACTTGAGTATTTCCAATTTCCAGTACTTTTACTTCTACTCCACTCCATCTCAGAGGCAAATATTGTACTTTTACTCCACTACATTTACTTGAAAACTTTAGTTACTAGTTACTTTTCAGATATAAATTATTACATTATAAAACATACATTAACCACTTTAGCCCTATTGTATACCTAGGCTGTTTGAAAATAGCAGATGCGACGCGTTGTGAGCTTGTAGATCGGCTATTTTCAAATATTTAGTACTTTTACTTTTGGTACTTTAAGTACATTTTGATGCCAATACTTTTGTACTTTTACTCAAGTAAATTTTGAATTCTGGACTTTTACTTGTAACTGAGTATTTTTATATTGCAGTATTGGTACTTTTACTTAAGTAAAGAATTTGAGTACTTTTTCCACCACTGGTTGTACTGTGCTCATGCCTGGCAGTGGACATGTCAAGCACAAAGTTTAGGAAGCAATGTCACCATCTCGTTTAGGCCCTCTTAAAGTACAATGGAGTCATGTCGTTAGTCTCAGAATGTATTTGGCACGCCGTGGAAAATCCATGACGTCATTTCAGTCGTTTCATTCTTTAAGAAGATATATCTTATGGGTTGAATCCAAGAAACCATGTTGCAATATTGAACCCTATCGAGTAGATGGGGAGATTAATATGCAAATGTGTCACATAGATCATCTTTCTGAGCACGGGGTAATGGTTAGTGAATGATTCCTATCAGACTCCATAAGTGCTCTTCCCAATAAATACACAGCGCAAAGCCTTTATGTGGGGATTGGAATGTTGATGGATATGGGATTACCATTAACCTTGGAGTAATTCCAAGGCACCGCTTAAATCAAGTCATTCATTGAACGTCCCATAAAGGCTTTGACCAGTCTTTAAGGAGAGCACCTCTTAATGCAATATGTGTTTTATGGTGCAAATTAAACCTGAGGCGTCGGTAGCCTATTAATCGTATAGATCTGCTCGTGACACGGGATCGCTGACCTTTCATTTTCATGAGGTGGTGATCACAGCTACCTTTCATGCCTGGTGGTATGAGTGTATTGAATAATCAGTCGTTTTGATGGTAAAGTGTACAATATTAATACAGCTGCATGGCACCATATGACACCAAGGACTATACATTGAACTGTAAATGTGGTCTTGAGGCTTTCTGGTTAGCAATGTTGTGCTTCTAATTGCAAATCTTAATAAAGTGCACTAGTATTAGCCTACAGTTAGCTATATTTTAGCTGCCCCTGTAGCCACGATGAACCCAAAACAATAGTTATTCGTACACATAGACAACTAACAGGTCAGTGGGAGTAGTAGTTAAAAATTGGCTTTAGATGAAAGATTATCGCCTCGCAGCTAGAAGGTCCTGGGTTCAATTCCCGCCGGGGACGCTGTGGGCGCTGGGGGTATGTCCTCTACTCCGCGTCATCAGTGCCCATACCCTCAGTGGGGTCGTTGGTGAAAGGGCCTTTCCCCTAGGATAATTAATACCCTCACAAAAACATGCAGTAATCCTGGTCTCTATACTGCCTCCCCCTGGTCAGCCGGGGCGCCTGATGGAGGGGAAAGGAACTGGTTGGAATAACGTGTTCCTTCCACGCGCTACGTCCTACCGGGGAAAAACTCCCCCCTGTCAGATGATAAGAAAGCTTGTTAGCTCTCACGCATTGAAGGAGGCATGAGCTCGGCTCTGGGCTCTCCCTAGCCTGACATAGGGAGTGTAGCGCCCAGGATTACTTAGACAATTGGCACTGGTTGAAAAAATATGGGGTTGCAAAATCGTGGGATACAAATTCAACATGTGTCCAAACATTCTGAATGACCTTATGCACTTACCGGTAAACCCTATATATCTATCTAGCCTGCTCCTTTTTTCTCTCTACACACCAAATCTCTTTACCCAAAACACATGATCTCCAAGCTCACAACGCGTCGCAAGCTTGGAGATCTGCTATTTTTTTGCCAAAGGTTCACCTCACAATAGGGACGCGTAGGGTTCACGTCGCTAACTTTGGTTTTCATCCGACCGTGTTGATTCCTATAGCACAATTTAACAAAGTATGACATTGATGTGTCAATTAATGAGAGAACAATAACAGTACGTCGATACGTGTTGACATGATTCAGAGACCAGACCAGACCATACCAAAGAACCACTTCAAAGACATTTAAAGATTCCTGCTCTTCCAGAGAGGAGACCTGCGTGTCTGCAGACACGTCATGTTTGCTCTATCGCGTACTGCGTGATAACTGTGGGAAAATGACAGACTTGCCTACGACAGTGTAGATGAACAGCTGTTTCCAACCAAAGTCACATTCCCAAACCCAGCGGAGTCTGGCATCAGGTTTTGGAGAACTACGGAATTAAAAAAAACCACAAGCTTCATTGCTCTTCTGTTTTAAAGCCACTATAAAGTGACAAAGGTATGCGTCATAGTGCAAGATATAAATAACATTTGAGAGTATGCAGCGTGTGGTTTTTGAGCGCAGGGTTTCGCAAACTTCCTCCGTGTGCACTGGAGGAAGAATACGGCAAGTGTAAAAGGCACTGCGCTCAGATGTTTTACTTAAAGGGATAGTTCACCGCCAAAATGACTTTTTTTTCCTATCGATTAGTCACCACGAAGACTTGAATTCATGGATATTTTTTTGTTTTTGTCTCCTTCCTAAGCCAATAATTTGATGACCGGCAGCGGTTCCGGTAGGAGACACAAAGAGTCTCCTTTGTGTCGCCTACCGCCCCCCCCCCCCCCCCCCCGCCCCCCCCACTGCATTGTGGGACACATACGCGCGCGTAATTAAACAACCATAAAGCAACATTAACAACACACTCTGCCATCCTTCAGTGGTGGAAAACTTACACAAATGTATGTACTTATTTACTCACCTCTGTAATTTAATTCATGAATCCCAGGATCTATTCTCTTTTGAGGGCTTAGGACATGATCTGACAGTAGCCTGTATGCCTCCTACAGACTACGGTACTTAACAAGTCACACTTGGACCATTGATATGCAGGAGACGGCTTTAGCTTTGTAAAAGGTGCGAATGGGGCAGCCAATGTATCACGGCAGTAACGTATCTTATATCAGAATGATCTTTTCTGGTGAATCTTGCCCTGCAGTTTGAGCAGCTATAGACAGGCTTCATGACGCTTCGCCACTGGTGTGAACATATCTGAAGCGAACATTCTCCTGGTGCATGCTTACACGTGTGAACGGCCAACACCGGACAATGTCCCGACCTGATTCCCTGGACATGTGGGTGAAGTCGTCCTTTTAAGCCAGTTTTAATATGTTTAAAAAAACATTGTGTATGTTACGTCTTGTGAATATCACGTCACATTACTACATCATCCAGATGTCAGAGGTCTGAGAAATCCCAGAATGTATACCAGGCATTGACTTGGAGGGCCATTCATGTTGATTTTTCCTGCTTGGAAATCAGAAACATTTCAGTTCCCACTTGGCACGAATGTACCCATATATCTAATTGCCTGCGCTGCAGTGAAGACCCATTCATTTCCTATATGGGGCAGCAGGGTGATCTTGGAGGGGCCTCAGAGTGTTGAAAAGTTGAACCAGTTTCAGTTTTATGCAGAATTACCAGCGAACCCTGGCAAACACGTCTCTGCCCCAGGAAAGCATGGAATCATGGAGGAGAGACTGATTGCAGTTTCAACTCTATTCGATTTGATTAGGGACCATATGGCTACAGGGACCCCAGATCCTAAGTAAAGACCATGGTGTATTATAGCCAAATATTCTCCAGCAAAATATGAGAGAGAACTAGGTATTTAATTGGAGTTTGCACAGCCGAACATCGTTTGGGTGTCGTTTTGGGTGTACGAACGCTTGTTTTATTGTTGTATTGCTTTATTGGATCTTGTTTAGTCGTTACAATTATTTGTTTTAGCTCCTGCTCATTTGATTTAGCTATTTTGTCTCATCTGTTTAAGGAAATAGGTAGCTGATATATTGCACTTTTACCTTAGCGCTAGGTATACTCTTGGCTGCTTGTTTTTGCAGAAAATGCACTTAAGACTTCTGGTGATTAATAGTTTTCGTTCCCTACCTATGTTGACTGCACTTATTGTAAGTCGCTTTGGATAAAAGCGTCTGCTAAATGACTGTAATGTAATGTAATGAAATGTTTAACGGTAAACATAAACAAGGTCCAATTTCAGCCATCTTGAATGACAACAGTTTCGTCCTCCTCTGCAACCTAGAACTATGTGGAAAGGTCTGCATGTATACACTACAAAAAGAGTGTTTAACTCTTAGTGCATAAAGATGTATGCATTAAATACAGTTAAATTGATAGCACTTGAAAGGAGTTGTATCCCTATCCAAAGAGCACCTCAAACAAACACATTTTTGAGTCCAGGAAGTGCTCCTACACAATGTTTGGTATAAGAATCATAATCATTTTTATTGACTGTTTCAATAAGAGTCGAGACAATATTCTAGGTGGTGATGGCTATGCTTTAATGTACATGATATCACGGGGAGAAGTACCGGACCACCGATATGTGTCACACTGTGTGTGTGTGTGTCTAACATACTTCTCCCCACGATATTGTGTAAATTAAAGCAGACCCATCACCTCCTAGAAATATTGTCTCCGCTCCTATTGCCTAATAGACTCTATGTACAGCAACTATTTTGGAGAGAAATTGGGCCTCTTCTTACTTCCTTCACATGTGTTACCAATGATACTAATGAAGGCTCTGTTCCATTCTGGTCAGGGTGCTGATATCGTGCATGTTGGCTCACTAGAAACACTCCATATTGGTTCCCAAATAGCCCATTATGGTGGGTGTGTAACTCTGAGAGTGTACAAATGGAACCAAATGGACCCTTACGGGTCCATTTGGTTCCATTTGTACACTCTCAGAGTTATGGCGGCCCTTGTCAGTACTGTTGATGTAACATATTGGAGGTTTGACCTGAATCCCAGTATCTGTACTGAACTATACATATTTAAAGGTAGGGTAAGTGATATTTTTTGGTTAAAACAAAAAAGCATTTTTGTTAAAAGGTTAAAGCACTATATTCTGATAGTAATCATTGCTATAGAGTGTTTGTTCAGTAACAGGAGTCTCCCCGTCTCTTCAGCTCTTTAATAAACAGGAAATACATTTTCCGGTAGGTGTCAAAATCTCAGCCAATCAGGAGAAAGTACCCATTTTTAAGCTTCATTTTTATGTGTTCCAGTTCCAATTTTGCATGCTCATTTCTTAGTGTCATCACTTCCAATTTCACTTGTTTAATCTATATCCTGACTGAGTTCTCTATCCTGATTGGATAAAATTGGAAATTAAACTGAAACTGAAACGAAAATGCATTTTCTGTTTAATAAAGAGCTGGAGAGACAACGAGACTCCTTTTACTGAACAAACACTCTATAGCAATGAGTACTATCAGAATATAGAGCTATTTAACACTTATTTTAACCAAAGAAAATCACTTACCCTACCTTTAATTCTGGTAGCTGCTAAAGCATGCAGAGATGCATTGCACTCTAGTCTACTTCATCAAAGGTACT
>NC_139962.1:58230157-58268055 GCF_963454915.1 Gymnoscopelus microlampas | reverse complement strand
ATCAAAGGTACTGTAGGCCCCAGTGTTGATTTCGTCGACTAAAACTATGACGATACCTAACTATACCTCTTTTCACTGACGAAAACGAAATAAAAACTAAGCTATGATGACTAAAACTAAGACTAAATATATTGACAATTTCATCAACAATTAAAAATAAGACAAAAATGTTAGTGAGGGACGAGTGGAGAAGAGATCCAGTAGAACTAAATGACGAGTCATTTTATGTTTGGATGTGCTCGGATGTTGCGCTCTGAAAATAGCAGATCTACAAGCTTGTAGATCGGCTATTTTCAGCATGCAACCAAGTGTAAAATCAGTCATTACCACGCCATCAAGGCACCGCCAAAATATATTTTAGTCGACTAAATCAACTGTAGATTTAGTCGACTAAAATCTTATGATATTTAGTTGACTAAAACTAGACAAATGCTAAAACATTTCAGATGACTAAAATATGACTGGCATTTTATTCAAAAGATTATGACTAAAACTAAATCAAAATGTGCTGTCAAAATCAACACTGGTAAGCCCAAACATACGCTTCTTATTAGAACAGAGATGTTTCCCTTTACCACATGACTGCACGCCTATAGGGCATAGAAGTGGCGGCCATTTTCTGGTTCCATCGTCCCAGACCCCATTAATTTTTCCCATAGAGATTTCCAAAAATATGCATATCAACTAATTTAAGCCTAGAATCAAGCCATCCAGGATCCTGGTGAATCATGACCATGAAACATTTGATTGCCCAAATTGACACTTATTACCCCACTGACCCCCATTTGAAAAGATAAGCCAGGGACCCCAATAAGAGAAGGTTTTTACGGCTCTAGCAGTGATTCTCAACCATTTTAATTTCAAGGACCTTCAGTTTGACATGCTTTAGGCTACGGACCCCCCATTTAATGGCATTATATACTTCTGGGACCCCAATTCATATTGTAAAATCAATGTTAATTTAACTCTGAGAGTGTACAAATGGAACCAAATGGACCCGTTAGGGTCCATTTGGTTCCATTTGTACACTCTCAGAGTTGCAGACCCATAAGCGTCCGTTTGGTTCCTGTCCATCATTTAGCTGGGGACCCCCATGGAACCCCCTCAAGTACCCCTGGGGGTCCTCGGACCCCACTTTGAGAACCAATGCCCCTATAGCACCCAGTCTGATCCCGTCTATCTATCACAATCATGACTCATACAGTATCTCCCGTTCTGAGCTTGTAGATCGGATATTTTTGCTACTTTTGTGTGTGACACAGTAGGATGTGACGACGTGGGCGGGGCATTAATGTATGGAAAAAAGGAGGATGATATGTGTCATTGCACATAATCTTACGGCGCTTGCGGGGGCGGCACCCTGTCACCAGGGAGTGTTGGGCGGGGGGGAGTGGCGGGGGCTCGTCACGGGCAGGTGAGTCAGTACCGTAGTGCGACCGCAGTGACGACACACACACATGTGCAGCGGTGGAAAAAGTATTGAAGTGTTTTACTTAAGTAAAAGGATCAATACTGCAATGTAGAAGTATACTCTGTTACAAGTAAAAGCCCGGAATTCAACATTTACTTGAGTAAAAGTTTTTTTTTTTTAAATAATAGATCTACAAGCTATTATGTTTAATACTGTAATAATGTATATCTGCAACGTAACTAGTAACCAAAGTTCTCAAATAATTGTAGTGGAGTAGAAGTAAAAGTATGGACAATTGGAAATACTCCAGTAAAGTAAAAGTACCTCAAAATTGTACTTAAGTACAGTACATGAGTAAATGTATTTGGTTACTTTACACCACTGCAAATGTGTGAGGGGAGTAATCAATTGGCATAATGACTAAATTGGGGCGGTAAAAAGCAATAAAAAGTTAAAATTTGGATATACAAGGTTTCTGCCCGACAACAACGAAATGTATACAGCATAATGCTCTGTAGTCAAGTGAATCATCACTCACGGCCCTAGATCGAGGAGAACTCTTACCAGGGATTGAACCCTACGCTGTACCTCCTGAGTCCGTTGCCCTCCTGTGTGATCATGATTCCAGTGTATGTTTCCTGGTTGGAAGGTCGTAATTACAAGCTGTGTTCCAAGGTAATGGCATTATATACCTCTGGGACCCCAATTCATATTGTAAAATCAATGTTAATTTAACTCTCAGAGTTACAGACCCACAAGGGTCAGTACAGTATGTCTTTCTGAAGACAATCTGGAGATTTCCCAACCGAAATCATATGAAATAATAGTAGGGTAGTTAGGGTAGTTAAATAGTAGTAGGGTAGTTCATATGAAATAAATCCATGTATTAGATAAATAAACCCATGAATTAATCGATCTTTGTTTTTACTACAAATAAATGGATCTTTTCACATCAGTGTCCCCAGGACATTATCTATTGAATAGATATTTGTAATTGCATGTAGAAAGTGTTTGACTATTCCTCTTTTCTTTTTTTTACCCCCATAGATATTTAGTTATCACAATGACCTGCCTGCAGTCTCTCTGTGCCACAGGAGATGAGCAATGCATTGCAAGGTTTTTGGTTCAAATGCACTTGTCAAAATATGTTTTACTCTGTAGCCCTTTCATTAAGAGCAGCAGATAGCAGTGTTGGAAGGTGGAGAACAAGACAACAATAGCAATACCTAGGTTCAATTCCTAAGACCTTTTTCAGAAGAAAAATGATCAGACATTCCAGTCGTCATTATCACTGTTCATTGGTGGTAGGCGACAAGATATGTCTAATATTTAAATATTATATCACAAAGGCTCTCGGTTCAATTTCACCTGTTGGTAAATTTTGACTCTGCATCCCAAGTTTGCTCTTTCGTTGAGAGCAACAGAGAGTTGTGTTGAAAGTTTAAAAAAAAAAAAACATGAAAAAATGGGGTTTAGATATTTAGTTTTGTGTCACCACTTCATCTGTAGCACAGATGTGTCAAAGCACTATGATCAGACAGGTTCTAGGTTCAAAGCCATTTTTGACTTTGCACCCAAATCCGACGAGGTTAAATATTTACCTTTCATCAATACCTCTGTGGTGCTGGAGATGTCATTGTCCCAGAAATACAAAATGTCAAAGACACTGTTTAGAACATGCTTAGTGTTTACTCTGCATCTAAATCCTACGAGGTATGACTATTTGGTTGTCACTAACAACTCCCATGTCTTTGTGGTGCTGGACATAATGCCAGTGCTTTGTAAACAGTAGGTTCTAGGTTCAAAACCATAGATGAGCTTTCTTTTTTTTTCTCTCCATAGTTTTGCAGTGGTAGACAGTGGTGGAAAGTAACTAAGTACATTTACCTAAGTACTGTACTTAAGTACAATTTTGAGGTATTTGTTCTTTACTTTCCAATTTCCAATTTCCAATACTTGTACCTTTACTTCTACTCCACTACGTCTTGGATCCAAATCTCACAAGCTCACAATGCGAAAAAATATCTTTATACATTTGAAAACTTGAAATGAGACATTCTGCATAATGAGCACTTTTACTTTTTGTAAAGTACATTTTGATGCCAATACCTTTTTGCTTTTATTTATTCCGGACTTACTTGCTGTTTTGATACTTTTACTTAAGTAAAGTACTTTTTCCACCACTGGTGGTAGATGCATGCTTCTCATAGCAGAGGCTGGGAGTTCAAAACTTGGCCTAAGATGTTCTTGCACGTTAGTCCTTGCTTCAGTCTTTAGAGAAAGATTGATCATAGATTGACTGCCATACCACCGGCTTCGAATGCTATCAATGCATTGAATGGGAGATTTTCACGTTTTATCAGACCATTGAATGGGCGAAGTAGGCGACCTACTAGCTACCCCGCGATTTGTCAGACCATTCATTGGGCGTAATCAGGAGCTACTGACCTACTGACGGAGGCAGAGCAGTCCCCACAACAATATTTACGATTCTGTGTCTATCGGTACATAACTCCAACGGCGCTGAGTAGGCTCAGGCGAGCGTCGCACCGCTCCGGACGGCAACTCGGTCGCTTTAGCTCCCTCGGTGGCCCGTCGCGGGGCTCCAGCTCGCCTGAGACTGCGCGCCTCCGTCATGGTCCGAAACCAAAACAACCAAAACCAAAACCGAAACTGAACTATTTAAGTCATCTCCGTCGGTAGGTCAGTAGCTCCTGATTACGCCCAATGAATGGTCTGACAAATCGCGGGGTAGCTCGTAGGTCGCCTACTTCGCCCATTCAATGGTCTGATAGAACGTGATAATCTCCCATTCAATGCATTGATAGCATCCGAATCAGGTGGCCATACGACAAGGTGGGAACAGAAAATAACATTAATAGCAGAAAACAAACTTGAAGCTCGATCATCCGCGAGAGACTCGGGAGAAGAACCGTTGCTCCTTCGCTTGGAAAGGAGCCAGCTTAGGTGGTTCGGGTATCTAGCACGGAGGTCCTCGCTGCACATCCCACTGGGAGGAGGGGGACCCCCTGGCAGACCAAGGACCGGACGGGGGGGGGGGATCACATCTCCACACTGGCCTTGGAACGCCTCGGGATCCCCCAGGAGGAAGTGGCAAACGTTGCTCCGGAAAGGGAAGTCTGGAGCTCTCTGCTGGAACTGTTGCCCCTGCGAACCGATTTCTGGATAAGCAGTTGAAGATGGATGGATGGATAGACAAAAATAATGCTTTTCTTTTTTTTTACAATGACTCACTGATCAGTCAATCAGTGAACACATTTGGGGATTTAGTTCCTTGGCCTACTGGCAGCGTTCGTGTTGATTTTGACAGCAATTTTTGATTTCGTTTTAGTCGGTCTTTTGAATAAAATTCCATTTAGTTTTAGTCATATTTTAGTCATCTGAAATGTTTTAGTTTTTGTCTAGTTTTAGTCGACTAAATATCATAAGATTATATGATATTTACAGTTGATTTAGTCGACTAAAATGTATTTCGGTGCTGCCTTGATGGCGTCTTGATGGCTGATATTACTCTTGGTTGCATGCTGAAAATAGCCGATCTACAAGCTCACAACGCGTTGCAGCGCGACACGTTGTGGGCTTGTAGATCTGCCATTTTTAATACCCGAGTGCATCCAAACATAAAATGAGTCCTACTGGATCTCTTCTCCACTAGTCACTCCATAGCATTTTAGTCTAGTTTGTATTTGTTGACAAAATTGTCAGTACATTTAGTCTTAGTTTTAGTCATCGTAGCTTAGTTTTTTAAAAGGTGAAAAAAGGCAGTCGACGAACATTTTTCGTCTTAGTTTTAGTCGACGAAATCAACACTGGGCAGCGCGCACAAGACATTTTGTCTGTGGTCCAGTGGTTTGCAAGATAAGCTCCCGGACAGGCAGACGGACACACATCCTTTTCTAGACAGCTTCATTTGTCCTTAGATGCCAGACCGTTAAAACAAAAAGAAAGTCACAAGAAAATTTCAACATTACAACATTTACAATCGACAAGAGCAATAACAGGAGATTAACAATCTCTCTCTCTCTCTCTCTGGCCTACGAGCACTCGGGGTGGTGCAGTGTTAAAGTGCCTTCCCACCACCACAGAGGTTGTGGGTTCGAATCCACCGTGGTGCATCCGGCTTTGTCGACTGTCTATCTATCTATACGAACACAATTTGTTCGGGGGAGGGAAGCCGGCGGGGACGGTGATATTGGTCATTGCACGTACTCCTACGGGCTGGGGGCGGAGTGTTGGGCGGGATGAGTAGGAAGAAGGCTCTACGTCCTCCCGGTGGGGGCTCTTCACTGGTAGGTGAGTCAATAGGATTCAACAGCAGTGACTGACAGCACACAGATAGTGGGGAGGAATCAATAGGCTCTATTCACAGCAGCCATATTTTCACTTCCTTAACAGGTGTTACCAATGATACTAATGAAGAGTATTCCATTTAGAGTAGCACAGTGGTTATCAGACTTTTTAATTTCCACGACCACCATAACTCAGAGTGTACAAATGGAACCAAATGGAACCAAATGGACCCTTACGGGTCCATTTGCAGAGATGCTCGTAGGCCTGCGTCCTGCGTCTCTGACGCACCATATTGCGAAAGGACGCATTCGTGACACCGCAGTTGCGTCCATGGGACGCACTAGAGTTTTCACCAACAACACAGAAAAATATAAAAATAATTCGCGGTAAAATTAGTAGTGCACGATAAGTATCAGCCCGATAATTATTGGTCTGATATCAGGATTTATGACATCATCCCGATAAAACCGATAACATTAATAATAGCTCCGATAATATTTGTCAGCTGTGATCTGCATGGAGCCCTGGGCTCTCGGTTAGACACCGTGTGTGGAGAAGTATAACTCTCCGGTTAGACACCGTTGTACTAGAGAAGTATAACTCGGTTAGACGTTGTGTGGAGACTCTTGCACAGCAGCAGCACAGCCCCTCCCCTCCCCACGCACAGAGAGAGAGAGACGGCATGAGGAGCTGGTTGAGACCTGGTCTTAAACGTGTTAAAACGTCTTGGATAGACCACTGTCTGGAATAATAACTGATCATCATACATACAGGTCTACTACTAACCTTTGTTGCTATTGTCATCTTAAATTGACCAGCCAAAGTAAAATCCCCGATTTTAGAGTGTTCTCCAACTTGCTTGGACATCAGAGTGATGTGGTGGATTAATGTTGCCAATCAGCTGTGTAACATTAGCAGGTTAACGATGGCTCGTTGAGCCTATGCATTTGACCCTGATTTGACCACAAAGGCAATCAAAAGCACTAATTAATGGCAGCTGTAAGTAACCGGTTGTCTATCGTCTGTGTCTTGTGTATGTTTAATAGCCAACTGAATGTTTTCTGTAGCCTAGAGATATCATATCAATTAATTCCCTGAAGAGGGTAGACCCTCTCCCTCATGCTAAACTTAAAGTGACTTATAAGGTTCCACTTCTCCTCAAAAAGACAACTTTATTTTCCTTTCTCAATGACAAGCTTAATATTATTATTGCATGTTGGCTATGTGCAATAACTGCAAGCCAATGTTCATAGGCATTGTCAGTATTTGTCTTCATTATTTCTTGAATTCCTATTTGTTTAGTTGCCAATAATTCCACTGTAAGCCAGTGTTTTCAGTCTTTTATTGCTACACAATAAATAGTAAAAATAAATTCTACATTCATAAATAATACAAAATAAAATATAACGATTAAAAGGTTATATGATTAAATGTATTCTATTGGTCAAAGGTATGTTAAATCCACCTGTTGTCCACTACTAGTATTTCTTACCATAAGGTGTGCTAATACTACAGATTCATATAGATATGAAAAAATATATTTATGATTTTTTAATATATGTATATATATCGGTATCGGTCTTGAAAAGCAGGAACGGGTCCGCACTAAACCCCCCCCCCCCCCGTTGACAAAACCGGGTCCAAGCACCGGGCAATGAATTTGTGGGACTCATAAAATGTCCCTGGGACCCATCTAAAAGACCACCCTTGCATCCCAGGACCCATTACATTGAAAACCTAGCAACATCACTGCATTTGGTTCCATTTGTACACTCTCAGAGTTGCAGAACTGTAAGGGTCCATTTGGTTCCATTTGTACACTCTCAGAGTTACACACCCGTAAGAGGCCATTTGGAAACCCTCAAGGAACCATGAGGGTCCCTGAACCCCAAGTTTAGACCTACTGGTGTTGCTGTGTTTCCAGTGAGCCAACATGCACAATATCAGCACCCTGACTCTGTTTGACCAGAATGGAACAGAGCCTTCATTAGTATCATTGGCAACACCTGTGAATTTCTTCACAATATGGCTGCTGTGCATAGAGCCTATGGGGTAAAAAGCAAATATATATATGTATATATATACACACGCGAGCGCACACACACACACACACACACACACACACACACACACACACACACACACATTCATACACAATTCTTCTGCATTTTCTGGGTGTACGACTATAAACTAACTGCTAACTCCTCATACATTCCACAGTGTATTGCAATGTAGTCTTGTACAGTAGTCTCTCATAATCTATCATCTTGATAAAACAGTGAAACCATTTTTCATGTGCATGATTTTGCCATTTTTATTCATAGCTGTGAATGCACGAGCATGTCAGGGCATCATTTTGTGGAGGAGTCTCCTCTCAGGAAATGATAACTCAATAAGCCTCGACTCACACTGGAATGAGAGCTATGCACACACACTCTTGCACAACATGTTAGTGGAGAGAATCAGACGGTTATTGTGAAGCCTTAACACTGCACCCTGTGCACATGCTCACGTGTTTTAATTCACACATGTAGACACAGTACCATAGATACTGACTATGGTAATGACTATGGTACCGACTATGGTACAGAGTTGACTATAGTACCGTCTATGGTACCGAGTTGAATATGGTGCCGACTATGGATAAGGATAATTCCTTTTAACAGGTCGTTCATGAAAGTCCTTGCGGTCTTGTTTCCAATGAGAACCTGTGAGCAATTAGGGGTTAAGAGTCTTGCTCAGGGACAAATTTCATTTCATCGACACATATGCTGACATGGCCTGGAATCGAGCCTGGCCATGTCACCATCGGTACCACCATGGTACCGATTGAATATGGTGCCGACTATGGTTAATGACTGTGGTACTGACTATGGCGCTGACTATGGTGCTGACTATGGTACTGACTATGGTGCTGACTATGGTACTGACTTATTGACTATGCTATGGTTTTTGACTATGGTACTGAGTCATATTAACCATAGTCAGTACTGACTATGGTTAATGACTATGGTTAATGATAATGGTGCTGACTATGGTTAATGCCTATGGTGCTGACTATGGTTAATGACTATGGTGCTGACTATGGTTAATGACTATGGTGCTGACTATGGTTGAAGGGTTAGTTCAGATTTTTTTATTATTTTCTGTAGGAAATACTTACCATTAATGTAGTGGTTGCAAAGGTATTAATTGATTGCCCGAGTCCCGTGGTCAGAGTTATGGTCCGTTTCTGATAAATATGAAGTAGTTCCGGTAGATTAGTAGATTTGGTGGGGGCCGCTCATTAAAAATAAATAAATTTAAAAAACGAACGTCATTTGTATTGTTGACCCATTTCTACCACATAGAGCAGGTTTCGTTCAATTTCGACCCCTCTGTCACATGGTACTAATGTTTGTGTCCAGAATCACTGCGCCGCGGCAGCCTACTCACACACAAAATATAATTGAACGAAACCTGCTCTATATGGTAGAAATAGGTCAACAATACAAATGACGCTATTTTTTTATTTTTTTTTATTTTTAATGAGCGGCCCCCACCAAATCTACTAATCTACCGGAACTACATTCATATTTATCAGAAACGGACCATAACTCTGAACACGGAACTGGGGCAATCAATTAATACCTTTGCAACCACTACATTAATGGTAAGTATTTCCTACAGAAAATACTCCAAAAATCTGAACTAACTCTTTAATGACTATGGTGCTGACTATGGTTAATGACTATGGTGCTGACAGTGGTCCTGACTATGGTGCTGACTATAGTGCTGACTATGGTGCTGACTATGGTTAATGACTATGGTGCTGACTGTGGTTAATGACTATGGTACTGACTATGGTACTGAACTCAAACATATCTGAACTCAAACGATCTGCTATTTTCAAGATTTGTATACATGTATACATTTGAAAACTGCATAATGAGTACTTTCTACTTTTGGTGCTTTAAGTAGGCTACATTTTGATACCAATACTTTTGCACTTCTACTCAAGTCAATTTTGAATTCCGGACTTTTACTTAAGTAACAGAGTATTTCTACATTGCAGTATTGATACTTTTACTTGAGAGTAAAAAAATGTGAGTAACTTTTTCCCCCACTGCCGGCCGCCTACTGGTATGTTCACTGTATGGGGTTTTGAACAGCGGAGAAACACCAGCTGGAACAAACCTACACCCAGTGCTATGGAAAACCAGCCCTGATACCGTTCCAATATGAAGGACCGGTGGTGGACAGAAGTACTGCATCGTATGACAGCGTCTGACAAAAGTGGAATAATGGCCGATCTACAAGCTCACACAACGTGTCACATTTGAAAGAAATGGAAAGTGAAAAGTGTGTCTGTGGGTTTTGTAAATATTTAAGTGTTCATTTGAGCTTCTGACTAAATAATAACTACGTTGGATCCATTTGAACGCCATTTTTTCCCTTTCTTGGAAAGTAACGGGTTTTGGACATGCAAGGTTTCCACCCGACAGCGATGATGTATTATATCGCTGTTGTCGGGCAGAAACCTCTTAGTTTTTTCATAACCCATTAAGACCTGAGGACGCTTCTAAACATTTTCTAAATCCTAACAGTTTTTCGGAAAAAAATAGAATTATTTTTTTTCACTTTTTTTCAAAAATAGCAGATCTACAAGCAGAGCGCGGCACTCGGTGCGGCGCTATGAGCTTGTAGATCTGCTATTTTTGAATAGCCAAAGAAATCTAAAGTAACAGTTTTGGACTGGTTTCCACCCCGACAGAGACGATTATGCGTCCAATGACAACGTAGTGAACACACTTGGAAAGGGTTTTGAGAGAAATCAAATTTACTGAAAAACAAACAAACAAACAAAAAACCTATGGTCAATTTTTTTTAGCTCTTATAATTTTATAGTATATGATTGTATAAACAGGAACATACACGAACATCGATGAAGATCTATTACAATGTTTAAAATACTTTTTTTTTTTTTTACTCCTCTCTTAGCAGGTGTGAGTATAATCGTTTTAAGAGGTTAAAATCTGGTTTTCATGTTTACATCAGTCAAAAGGTTGACATACAGTGTTAAGTGGTAAAAGCTAAGAACATAAGAACACAAAGACAATTAGAAACCATCAATTTATATTCCGAATTAAACATTTTTTCTTTCTGTTTTTTCCCAATGTCATTCATGTCTGAGCGTGACAACTTCAGTGGCCTTGAATGAGCTGATATGCTTCCCATAACATTTGCACAGTGACATTCTGGCCAGTAATTTAACTCCCAAGAGTGTACAAATGGCACCAAATGGACCTATGTAAGGGTCCATTTGGTTCCATTCGTACACTCTCTGAGTTAAAGGAGGTGTAAGTGATATGTTTTTTGTGTAAAACACCCCCCCCCCCCCCCTTTTTAAGTTTCCAATATTCCAAAAGTAGTCATTGCTTAAGTTCAGATCGAGTGTTTGTTCAAAGATTTGCACAAATGTTCACGATTTTTCAAAAATAGCAGATCTACAAGCTCGTAGCGCGGCACTCTGAGCCGCGCTACGAGCTTGTACATCTGCTATTTCTTTTAATAAGCAAAGAAATCTAAAAATGACACAGATGCGTTCCCGGTCTTAAAGGGTTAACACACAAATCTAAAGAAAATATCACTTTTTTTACACCGCCTTTTTAAATGAACTGGGATTTTACCGTCTTTACCTGGTCAAATCAAGACAACGATACATACATCATTAGAATGAGGTTCTGACAATGATGAAGCCCTGACAGCAGCGATCCCCAACCTGTGGGTCGGTGGGGCCAGCCTGTGAGTCGTGAGGATATTGGATGTGGGACCCCCCAAATAATTGACAAAACACTACGATTTTAATGATAAAATAACATTAATAATAAAACTGTAATGTATCAAAAAAAAACGTTGGTTCCATTTGATCCAAGGCCCGGAACGCAACCGATTTGATTGATCATTAAAATAGACATGCTCTGAATATGCACGCGGGCCCCCACCCATCTGACCGCTTAACACGATCCCCCCCACCCATTAAGCGATCAGATGGGTGGGGGACCCCCAGGGGACCCCCTGATCCAGAAAAAGGTTGGAAACTGCTGCCCTTTTATTTTTTATTTTTTACAATACAACAAAACCATTCTTGTCTCCCGAACGCAGGACAAAAGTTGCTCTAACACAGAGATGAATGGAAGTATGCTGATTTCAGTCTTCCCGGTATATTACCCAGCATGCACCTGGGGGGGGTGGTGGTGGGGGGGGTAGTAGGTAGTGGCAGACCGTACAGCCCCTCCCCCCCATCGTCTCTTCGAGTGCTTTAGTGTAAGTTAGTTGGAGGAGGCGTGTGGGGGTGTAGAGACGGGTGGGTCGTTGACGTCAATACGCTCTGTGCACGGCGGCCATATTGGAAAAGAAATTGGGCCTCTTCCTTACTTCCTTTACAGGTGTTAACAATGACACTAATGAAGGCTCTGTTTTCCATTCTGGTCAAACCGATTCACGGTGCTGATATTGTGCATGTTGTTGGCTCACTGGAAACACCGGAGACAGTGGGTCTCGAAGTGGGGTCTAGGGACCCTCATGGTTCTTTGAGGGGGGTTTCAAATGGACCCTTACAGGTGTGCAACTCTAAGAGTGTACACATGGAACCACACGGACCCGTAAGGGGTCCACATGGTTTGGAGGTCCTTGGAATTTAAAAAGTTTAAAGCTTAAAAAGCCTTCATTAGTATCATCGGTAACACCTGTGAAGGAAGTAAAGAAGAGGCCCAATTTCTCTACAATATGGCTGCTGTGCATATAGAGCCTATTGGACAAATAAAAACAAAACAAGATGGCTGCCTCTGAACGTAAAAAGCAGGAGTGGAGACAGCTTCAACGGGAGATTAGTTGACATTCCGTGGTGGCGGTGTTGGATGGATGGATGGATGGGACCGTCGGCAGTTTTTTTGGGTGGTGGTGGGTCACAGTCTGTAGTTATTACCCATGGAGATGAGTGTTAGTGTGTGTTTTTGTACTGCTACCATCGATGGGTTTTTGGGCCAACAGGCGGGTCAGTGGATGAGGAGGTGTGGCTATAAGGGCCAACAGGCGGGTCAGTGGATGAGGAGGTGTGGCTATAAGGTACGCCTTCTTTAAGAGTTCTTGCAGACCACCTTCATAGTGATGGTCTTCACCTCCGAGTACTCCCTCAGGCCGCTCTCGCCCCTGGGAACACAGAAAGTTGGGAAAAATCAGGGAAATGTTGGACTTAAAAAAACACAGAAACGCCCTCAAAGTAGTCCCTCAGGGCTATATAACTAGCCTGGGATCCAGCCTGATTCACGTTTTTTTTTCTCACTTCACTTATCAGTCTGGCCCGCCTCCTATTTGACTCGTATTTTAATGACGTAGACAAGTCAGGAAGTGACTTGAGTTCTTACATTGGACAACACTGGTGGTGGGGAAAAAAACGCTCATCTCAGTGAACGAACGATCTCGTTCACGTTCACGGCAATGATTCGTTCAAATGATTCGTTCACGTTCTCGTTCGGCAGCGCTATTTTCTAGCGTCAAACGCTATCGCGGGAGCGTGTTTTTTTACGTCGCGCGCACAGCCCGACCTCCCGTCCTGTGTAGGGGGGGATGGGGGGCATGCACGATAGCTCGAACGTAACGGTTTCAGAAAGTGAACGAGCGCGTTTGCGGCAAAGAACTAGTTCTTTTACCAAAAAATAAAAAAATGTTAGAGTATGGAGATAAGAGCTTTCTGCCCGACAGCAACGATACGCAAAGTGTCCCGTGCTCTCAGCGTGCATGGCATGTGAACTAATGGTCTGAAAAGACGTGGCGTGTTCCTTTAAACTGAAGTAATGTCCAATGTAGTACCATGCAGACACAGTGCTTACACTGCTGCATGGTACTGTATAGATAGTGTAACATAATCTCACGTAAAGAATTACATTATGCAATTTCTTGCCACGGTAGGATTTCAAAGCACAGAATGTCAATATTAGTTATAGCCTGGCTTACGTGTGTGGATACAGTAGGGCCAAGCAGACCAAAATGAATACTCACAATTCACGTCCATTGCCAGACATTTTATATCCTCCAAATGGACACTGCGTGCTCAGGGCATTGAAGCAGTTTATCCTATAAGACACATATACAAAACATACATCATTCCGCTGCATTTTCCAGGCACATGTTTTGTGTAGTCGTTGTATCATGTTACACACGGTGAAGTCACTGACAAGACCAGTCGTGGAAAAAGTACTCACGTTTTTTACTTAAGTAAAAGTATTGGAAATTGGAACATTCTGGAATTCAACATGTGCTTGGGTAAAAGTACAAAAGTACAACGTTTTCAAATGTATAAATATCTTTTGGAAATAGCCGATCTACAAGCTCACAATGTGTTGCGAAGCGACGCATTGTGAGCTTGTAGAGCGGCTATTTTACCGTTTAGCTTGAAACTCTTATAATTAGGAAAACGTCAGTGTTGTGTGAATGATGTAACAGTATTGAAATGATCAAAAGACTAGCCCAATGGACACCAATACAGCTCTACAATGTTCCTGTCTTTAACCCATTGATACCTGGAACGCATCTGTGTCACTTTAGATGTCTTTGGCTATTCAAAAATAGCAGATATACAAGCTCATAGCGCGGCACCGAGTGCCGCGCTATGAGCTTGTAGATCTGCTATTTTTGAAAAATCGTGAAAAATATTTTTTAAATATTTTTTTCCGATTTTTTTTAGGATTTTGAAAATGTTTAGAAGCGACCTCAGGTCTTAATGGGTTAAATAAAAGAACAACATCTTTCAGGGTAATAGAATCTATAATAACAACACTGTATTATCTCTGGCTATACCAGAGAGGCCACCAAGATACTAAAGTACTTTATGATTGCAGAATGAATAATGTGCCATAATAATATATTTTTTTTAAACAAAGTCTTACCATACAGTGCCAGCCTGCATGGCTGTGGATATGGTCATGGCTTTGTTGAGATCATTTGTGAACACGGCAGCGACTAAGCCATATTCTGTGTTGTTGGCTCTTTCTATCACCTCTTCAATGGTTTTGAACTTCATGATCATCTGTACTGGCCCAAAAATCTGAAAATATTCAAGAATATACAGGATGAATACGGACATCACGACACACATTACAGCAGTGGGAACATGCTGCAAACAAGTCATAACCACAATATCATATCACAATCTTTTTAACCACTTTATCCATATTTTATCCAAAAATAGCAGATGTACAAGCTATGAGCTTGTAGATCTGCTTTTTTTTGTTTTATCGTGAACATTTTAGCAAATCTTTCAATAGATATATAATTGTTATTTTATTTTTATTTTTTTCATTTCATTTTTAATCAATTAAATGACTCATTAGAAGGACAATATCAATCACCAGAACCAAGGACGGGTGTTTTCAAAATGGAGTTTGAAGTTACAATGGGTTCGTATAAGAAGTGGGCGTGTCTGATCAAATGAATATCAAATATCTAAATACTGAATCAAACAACTTAAAAACTGTCTGGGGGGGGGCTCACAAAAGCCTTGTTAGACGTTAAAGCGACCCCAAACACGTTTGAAAGTGAAATATCCCTTGAAGTCAGCTCGTTAGTCCATATCTGCAGCAGTAATTAATGAATAATGCTAATGATAAACACAGTGTTGTTGTACTGTACCTCCTCTTTGGCGATGCGCATGTCATCCCTCACACCGGAAAACACGGTGGGTTCGATGTAGTACCCGCTCACGCCCAGGGCCTTGCCTCCACACTCCAGCTTGGCTCCTTCACTGATGCCACTCTGGATGTACTCCAGGATGCTGCTATGCTGCTCCTGGCTGATCTGCATAGGAGAGGAGATGGGGAAACCATGAGATAGAGGTTCATGAGAGATACGGCCATACGGGGGGAGAGAGAACATGGATTTGTGTATTGATGGTTTCGCCTCTAGTGGCTTCAATAGGCTCTATGCACAGCAGCCATATTGGGAAGACATTCACAGGTGTTACCAATGACACTAATGAAGGCTCTGTTCCATTCTGGTCAAACAGAGTCAGGGTGCTGATATTGTTCATGTTGGCTCACTGGAAACACTCTGCTACACCAAGTGGCTCTAACATTTGGGTCCAGGGACCCTCATGGTTCCTTAAGGGGTTTCCAAATGGCCCCTTACGGGTGTGTAACTCTGAGAGTGTACAAATGGAACCAAATGGACCCGTAAGGGTCCATTTGGTTCCATTTGTACACTCTCAGAGTTATGGGGGTTGTGGAAATTGAAAAATCTGAGAACCACTGTGCTGCACTAAATGGAACAGAGCCTTCATTAGTAACACCTGTGAAGGAAGTGATAATATGGCTGCTGTGCATAGAGCCTATTGGGATGGTCTATCTTTCTATATCAACGGTCTTTGGTATGACTTCCGCGCCATTGGCAGGTCGGGTGACGGTAAACGGCTACACAGCTACGGTTAAAGAAACGCGTCTTAAGTAAAAGTATCGATACTGCAATGTAGAAATACTCTTGTTACAAGTGAAAGTCCGGAACTCAAAATGTACTAGTGAAAGTACAAAAGTATTGGTATCGAAAGTAGAAAGTGCTCATGAAGCAGAATGTCCCATTTCACAAAGTTTTCAAATGTGTGAAATGCATACAAATCTTTTTGAATTTAGCCGATCTACAAGCTCACAATGTGTCGCATTGTATATAGGGCTGAAGTGGTTTTGCAATAATAATCAAAATCTCCAAAGTAACTATAGCAACTATAAAGTTTTCAAATAATTGTAGTGGAGTAAAAGTACAATATTTGCCTGAGATGCAGTGGAGCAGAAGTAAAAGTACAGAAAATTGGAAACACTCCAGTAGTAAAAAAAAACAAAAAAACTCAAAAAGTGTACTTAAGTACAGTACTCGAGTACATGTGTAAAAGAGTGGTACACAACCTCAGCCCGATGGCATGAAACTCTTAATATCTCCCCCCGAGTGAGAGCTAGGGAATTCCCTTTGGCTTAGTGGTTAAGACGTTGGCTTTTTCCACGTGGTGGGAGACCCGTGTTCGAAATCCCGGGGCGTTATACACACGTACTTAGTTACTTTACACACACCACTGCTTGGCATTTTGGGTTCTCACCTGTGGGCCCTGTTCGGTGGTGGGGTCGAAGGGGCTCCCCACTATCCTCCTCTTGGCGCGCTCCACACTGCGGCGGACAAACTCCTCGTAGACGGGCTCCTCCACGTAGATGCGCGAGCCCGCCGTGCAGCACTGTCCGGCGTTGAAGAACACCCCCTGGTGGGCCTGCTCCACCGCCAGCTCCACTGCGAAGGAAAAGAGAACGGGGGGGGAGGGGGGGGGGGGGGGGGAAGGGGTTAAACAACTAGCTACACCACCAACCCGCTTGTTCCAGTGAAAACAGACACTTTTCTTACGTCAGGGACCCCCCCAATTCACATGCAAATTCAAATTTAACCTTTAAATTCAAATGCCACTATCGCGTTATATTGAAAAAACTGAATTGCAAAAAACAGGGAAAAAGAAAGAAAAGGAAATGGAGTTGTGAGCAGTAAACTACAGGGAGATGAAATCTCTGCCTAGTTACAGGAACGCGATTTGTCCAATGGCTGCAATAAGTCCTAACTCTGTGAGAACGTGATACGGGACACCTGAGAGACAGACAGGGCCCTGCTGCATGGTGCTGCACGAGGGGTTAAAATGGAGCAGCAGTGATTTATGGGCCCCGGGCCGGCAGAAGCAGGGCCCCGAACGGGGCAGGTTCCATTCTCCTGATTTACAGGCCTTGGGGAGCCCCGTGTCACGGCCTGCTGAAAGCATTTGAGAGGACCGTGGCACCCCCAGTCTGGTTGAGCCCACTTAGAGAGAGAGAGCATACATGAGAACTATCCATCCGTTTTGGGGGGCTTCTTCACAGCGCCAACTACAATGCTTTGGAGAGCAACTGTGGGATTCTCTCTGCAGTCCATGTATGTGCATAATATCCACTTTCTTGTGGATGCATTCAATTCATTGATAACGGGACACGCAGGGGTGGAAAGTAACTGAGTAAATTTACTCGAATTTTGAGGTATTTTGTTTTACTTCACTGGAGTGCTTCCAATTTTCAATAATTTGACTTATACTCCACTACATCTCACAGGCAAATATTGCACTTTTACTTTGACATTTGAATAGGATCTATGCACAGCAGCCATATTGGGAATTCATTGGGCCCCTTCCTTACTTCCTTCACAGGTGTTACCAATGATACTAATTAAGGCTCTGTTCCATTTAGTGTGGCAAAGTGGTTGTCTTATTTTCAAGGACCCCCATAACTCTGAGAGTGTACAAATGGAACCAAATGGACCCGTAAGGGTCCATTTGGTTCCATTTGTACACTCTCAGAGTTACACACCCACCATAAGGGGCCATTTGGGAACCAAAATGGAGTGTTTCTAGTGAGCCAACATGCACGATATCAGTATAGAACAGAGCCTTCATTAGTAGTATTGGTAACACCTGTGAAGGAAGTAATGAAGAGGCCCAATTTCCTTCCAATATGGCTGCTGTGCATAGAGCCAATAGAATTTCATTTGAAGTATGTACTTTTGTAATTTTACTCAAGTCAATTTTGCATACCGAACGTGTGCTTGTAACAGACTGGCAGACAGGCTTCTTCCATCACACGTATAACTAACTAACTAAACTAAACTAAACACTCCCTGACACAGCCATACGTTCTTCTCTCCAGGGCAGGGTAGACTCCATCAACACCATGAGGGGAACTAGCAACTTTTTGTGAACACCTGCGTGCCCATCTATAGCGGGACATCTGTAAACCACATGAACCCTCAAAGCGTCCCTTTTCTGGACGTATAGGCAGACTTTATGCAGAAGGAAAAACTGGCGAACATTTGCCGAAAACAGCTGATCTACAAGCTCACAACTCGTCGATTTAGTGGAGAGGGGAGGAAAAAAAGGATTAGACCCCTGGGGGACCCCGGTCAACAAAGTATCTAGGATCTAAGTGGTTATGGATTACAGTATGTCTTTGTATGTCTTGATGAATTGAATACACAGGACCACAATGGAAACAAGCCCTTGTGTTGTCCCTTTTAGCATAATTGTATAACTGTACCTCTGTACCTTTTGCAAACTGTTAATAAACTATTCAATCTATCAAAACAGGCAGATGGTAGTGGTGTAACGTAACTAAGTACATGTACTTTGCAATACTTTTACTTCTACTCCACTACATCTCAGAGGAAAATATTGCACCTTTTACTCCACTACAATTATTTGAAAACTTTAGTTACTAGTTACTTTGCAGATATAAATGACTATAGTATAAAACATACATTAACCACTTTAGCCCTATTTTATACATAGGCTATCTGAAAATAGCAGATCTACAAGCTCACAACGTGTCGCGTTGCGACGCGTTGTGAGCTTGTAGATCTACTATTTTCTTTCTATTACCACTTGTACTTTTGGTACTTTAAGTATAATTTGTTGCCAAAACTTTTGTACTTTTACTCAAGTAACATTTTGAACACAGGCCTTTTACTTGTAAGAGGGCATTTTTATATTGCGGCATTGCTACTTTTACTTAAAAGCAAAAATATCGGAGTACTTCTTCCACCACTGGGCCCGAATGGGCACACAATTAATAAAGCAGTGAGTCAAGAAAGAACTTACTATCGGCATCTGCAAAAATGATGTTGGGATTCTTCCCTCCCAGCTCCAGTGTTACTCTCTTCAGATTGCTCTTCCCAGCTGCTTCTTGGATCAGCTTTCCGACCTATAGGGAGGAAGCACATCTCGGGTTTACTCACAGATAGAAGGCAGGCCGTTGGCCAGCTCAGTAAATCAGCTGGATACGACCATACACCCTCTCAGATCCGGGAACGCGTCCGTGTCATTTTTAAGATCTCTTTGGGCAAATCAAAAATAGTGAAAATTTGGTGCAAATCTTTGAATATAAATTCTATTCTACAAATGTCTTCTAAATTCTTAGTGTCATTAACAAAACTGTACCTATGTTGCTATATCAGTTGTGCTCCAACTTTTCCATGTCAAGGACCACCCAAAATGTATTTGGCCGCGGACCCCCATCTCAAAATATGTTGTTCCAGGGACCCCCAGAAGCACAGATCGGAGTTAAAAATGTTCGCTTTAAAACATACATATATATATATTGTACACATTTTCAAGATTTAACAAAAATAGCAGATCTACAAGCTCATAGCGCGGCACTCGGTGCCGCGCTATGAGCTTGTAGATCTGCTATTTTTGAATAGCCCAAAGAAATCCAAAAAAATGACACGACAGATGCGTTCTTAATGCGGTCTTAAATGGTTAAAAAAAAAACAAAAACTTGCAGGTTGGTTCGCTCCAAAACGGAGAGATGCTGCCCAACGTCAAGCCCGGTGGTGAAACATGAGTTCTGCAAATATATACCGAATATCTGTTACGCCGCGTTTGAGAGGAGGCAACGGTCGGAAAAATAAAGTGATGTTGCAGCATTTTGAGCAGGGCATCCTCCTACGGCATGTCTTAACGAAAGGATCTCAAAACCACAGGATCTTGTTTGTGGGTGGTATGTATGAGGGTTCTGTGACCGTGGTAGTTAGTTAAGCTAACATGCCGTGAGAGGGGTGCTTGTGGTGTAAAATACGACTTTGCGTCCCCCGGTTTTTCTCATCAAAAAAAAGTGTTGAGAATATTACTGGAAATCCAGCTCCCCCCCCCCCCTATAAGCTCCAGATTTAGAGTTCAGATATGCAGGAGCAAGCAGTCCTAGTGTTTTATGGTGTTCAATTTCTGAGATAACACAAATCCTTGAGTATTATTTGAGGCTAACCAGCTGGTCTGGTTGTAGAGCTTGGCAGACGTATTTTTTTAACGGACCCCGAAGTGTGATGGAACATGGTGTTCATGTGACGCTAATCTCTCCCGGAGCGCGTGAGTGTATTGTATACTTTCGATAGATAACAGCGAGTCATAGAAAAAAAAAAAACCCAACAACCAGCAGGCCCTCATACCTCTAAACAAACAAGCTCGTTTCCGTGTTACTGACACTGGTCTGTTTTGTTTTCCGAGAGCCAAGAAAAATGAGCGTGGAGACGAGAGGACAGGGGGTGGGTGGGGGGGGAATATCGGTTCCATGTCACCCTCCACCTCTTAAGTGGAAAATAAAGGAACTCCTCTCCTCATAAAATGGATATTGGATTTAGTACGTTTCTCAATGAGTGTAAGAATAGAATGGAACAGTGGTTCACACACTTTTTCATGTCAAGGACCCCCAAATGTGTGTATGTATTTGGCCACGGACCCCCCCCCCCCCCCCCCCCCCCCCCCCCCCCATTTAAAAGATGTTGAGCCAGGTACCGAACATAGCAGATCCATGAGCTCAAAATATGTGTTTAAAACTGTTCTTTTTTTCTGATATTTTTGGGGGCTTCTTCTGCAAAGGTCGTCATGATTGGGAGTTGAACCCGCGACACACTGTCAGGCTGGATTACTGGCCTATAGGTGCCCAGACCGTTACACCAACCGCCCAGGTCAAAACCATTCATTTTTCAGTGTTTATACGTTAGCTATTCGAAAATAGCAGACATACAAGCTCACAGATTTTTTTGAACAACTTCTGGGGGTCCCTGAAGCACCCCGTTGACTGCTCTGTCGTGTCTGGTGCATCATAACACTTGGCACGTCTTCTGTGCCTTTTAATACAAAGAGACTGGAGTAGGGCTGCTAGGTTATAGCGTGTTTACTCCCGGGGGGGGGGGGGGGGGGGGGGGCATGCTGTGCTGCTCCGTGAGTACAGTCACAGCCACGTGTGTGTGTGTGTGTGTGTGTGTGTGTGTGTGTGCGTGTGCGTGTGAGTAGCAGTGGTGTAAAGTAACTAAGTACATTTACTCAAAAGTACAATTTTGAGGTACTTTTACTGGAATATTTCCAATTGTCTATACTTTTACTTCTACTCCACTACATCTCAGAAGCAAATATTGTACTTTTACCCCACTACAATTATTTGAAAACTTTAGTTACTAGTTACTTTGCAGATATGAATTATTATATTATAAAACATACATTAACCACTTCAGCCCTATTTTACACCTAGGCTATTTGAAAATAGCCGATCTACAGTGAGCTTGTAGATCGGCTATTTTCAAACATTAGTACTTTTACTTTTGGTATTTTAAGTATATTTTGATGCCAATACTTTTGTACTTTTACTCAAGTAAGTACATTTTTGAACACAGGCCTTTTACTTGTAACAGAGTATTTTCATATTGTGTTGATACTTTTACTTAAGTAAAATATCTGAGTACTTCTTCCACGTGTGTGTGTGTGTGTGTGTGTGTGTGTGTGTGTGTGTGTGTGTGTGTGTGTGTGTGTGTGTGTGTGTGTGTGTGTGTGTGTGTGTGTGTGTGTGTGTGTGTGTGTGTGTGTGTGTGTGTGTGTGTGTGTGTGTGTGCGCGTGCGCGCGTTCAGTCACAGCCCCGCGTGTGTGTGTGTGTGAGTATACACGGATGAGTTGTGCGGTGGTCCCTGAAAATGCACCTGTAGCTACACACACCGACGCCCGCCCCCCTGCGGAGGGGATGCTGTGTCTCACTGTCGTCTCGCCCACCACTACGTTTCAGTAGGGGACTAGCTACTATGGTGACTCACTGTCTGGGCATTGACAGCCTCTTAGAGAGCATGAGGCTCGTGCGGGCCTTAATTGACTCCAGATCAGCAGGAAACAACAGAAAAACTAGTTAAAGAAAACTAGGCCACTCATAGGAAATGTTCACTCACCGCAGATGATAAAACGAGGGAGATGCGCGCGTGCGAGCGTGTGTAGGTGTGTGTGTGCGTGCGTGCATTTAACCCATTAAGACCTGAGACCGATTCTACAAAATGTCTTCTAAATCACTAAACAGTTTTTTTTTTTTAAACCCGTGTTGTCAGTTCTCAAGCTTTTTCATGTCAATGTACAATAATATGTATTTGGCCGCGGACCCCCATCTCAAAATATGTTTGCTCCAGGGACCCCCCAGAAGCAAAGATTTGAGTTACAAATGTTCGCTTTGAAAATATATATATATTCAAAGATTTGCAGAAATTGTCACCATTTTTCAAAAATAGCAGATCTACAAGCTCGTAGCACTACGAGCTTGTAGATCTGCTATTCGTCAATAGCCAATAATGGGTTAAATGGCAGTGAATGTACGACTAGGTAGGATGTCGGGGGGGGGGGGAAAACTATGTTGGTTCAAGGCTGATTCATTGGGCCTAATTAATGCGCTTGTCTTGTTATCTGTATAAACACTTTAAACTGCAGCCTGCTTCTCACATTTTAATACTTGAGTTATTGGAATTCAAACTGCAGGATCACAAAAACAATCCTCAATCTGGATTTCATTCAGGCCCCTAAAATTAGGAGAAATATTTTCTCGTCGTGTTTTGACATTTTGCTTTGGTTACCGTGTCTGTTTGCGTTCTTATCGCTGATAGTAATCTGTGATGTCTATAGATGGATCGGATGGAATGTTTGATATGGTTCGGGAACAGCTGTGACCGCGCTTGAGATTTGTTCTTACATTAAGTGAGTTATTAAAACCATGAGGTCTCCGTATAATATTAGTCCCAGAGTAGGGCTTAACGATACTCCACAGATACTGCAGCACCCACGTTATTTTAGGGTATTATACGGAACTATATGCGACAGAATTACCGGAGAGAACGATTACTTGTTCATTACTCTGAAGTTTCCAACTGCACGTGGATAGCATGCAGAACTCTTGGCTTCAATCTACCGTAACTTTACACAGTGGTGTAAAGTAACTAAAGTACATTTACTCAAGTACTGTACTTAAGTACAATTTTGAGGCATTTTGACTTTACTGGAGCATTTCCAACTTGCAAAACTTTTACTTCTACTCCACTACATCCCAGAGGCAAATATTGTACTTCTGCTCCACTACACAACACTACAAGTATTTGAAAACTTTATAGTTACTAGTTACTTTGCAGATATAAATTATGATATCATAAAACATACATTAACCACTTCAGCCCTATTCTATACATTGTTGCGTTGTGAGCTTGTAGATCTGCTATTTTCAAACATTTTAGTACTTTTTACTTTTGGTACTTTAAGTACATTTTGATGCCAATACTTTTTTACTTTTACTCGAGTAAAATTTTGAACACAGGCCTTTTACTCGTATTTTTATCTTGTGGTATTACTATACTTCTACTTAAGTAAAACATGTGAGTACTTTTTTCCACCACTGCTTCCGCGGATGCATTGAACCATCATTTTAAATGTGTTTTAGTTTTTTTTCCTTTTGGCCTCGACAAGCGATCAACAAGTAAGCAAGCCGTTTCTGCTCTAACGTAACAGGCTGACCGGAAGCCGGCTGTCATCGCCAGAAGAATTTGTTTTTCGTGGTTCAAAATTGAAACCATTCTACATGTGTGTGCTTATTGTAATCGCCATGTTCTTCCCTCTCTCTCTCTCTCTCTCTCCCACTCCAGACACGCTCGCCAAGAGAGTCAAAACAGGGATAACTATAAACCTCAAGGCCGTTCCAAAACACGACATGACCCTGGCTCGTTTCTCCAAAAGACAGTGGTGCAAAGTAACTAAGTACATTTACTCAAGTACTGTACTTAAGTACAATTTCGAGGTACTTTTACTTTACCGGAGTATTTCCAATTGTCTATACTTTCTACTTTCTACTCCACTACATCTCAGAGGCAAATATTGTACTTTTACTCCACTACAATTATTTGAAAACTTTAGTTGCTAGTTACTTTGCCGATATAAATTATTACATTATAAAACATACATTAACCACTTTAGCCCTATTTTATACCTAGGCTATTTGAAAATAGCCGATCTACAAGCTCACAATGCGTCGCGTTCACAAGCTCACATCGCGACGCGTTGTGAGCTTGTAGATCTGCTATTTTCAAACATTTTAGTACTTTTACTTTTGGTACTTTAAGTACATTTTGATACCAATACTTTTGTACTTTTACTCACGTACATTTTTAATTACAGACTTTTACTTGTAACAGAGTAGATTTGAGTACTTTTTCCACCACTGCAAAACGGGGATACTATAAACCTCAAGGCCGTTCCAAACACGACGTAGCCCTGGCTCGTTTCACCAAAAGATACAACGTGAAATATAGACCGGCCACATCAAAACATAACGCATATTACATGGAGATTGCTGTATATACTTCTTACCAGGAAGGTTTTGCTTTGTGTGTTTTTTTTGTTTTTTTTTAAATAACAGATGTTTATAAAGCGAGAGACGCGGGAAATGGAATCTGCTGTCGCCCGGCCTGAGGAATGCTGTTCCTGACCACAACACCTCTCAGAGCTCAATGCCTAACATGGTATGCCCTTGGTCATTTAGTTTTCCATTAACTTCGTCCCAACTCTGCAAAGCCATCTGCCCCCCCCCCTCGTGTGTGTGTGTGTGTGTGTGTGTGTGTGTGTGTGTGTGTGTGTGTGTGTGTGTGTGTGTGTGTGTGTGTGTGTGTGTGTGTGTGTGTGTGTGTGTGTGTGTGTGTGTGTGTGTGTGTGTGTGTGTGTGTGTGTGTGTGTAGAGCTGTAGCTCTATATATTGTCGCTGTCAGAAAGAAACCTCCTATCTCATTTTTTTTTTTACTTTTTGTGTGTTTTTTAATAAATTAGGTGTAACCTGAGCTTGTGAATCTGCATCTATCTATCTATCTATCTATCTATCTATCTATCTATCTATCTATCTATCTATCTATCTATCTATCTATCTATCTATCTATCTATCTATCTATCTATCTATCTATCGAAGGAGACGGTGTTGTAGAGCAGTGGTTCTCAAACTTTTTCATGTCAAGGACCCCCAAAATGATATGAATTTGGCCGCGGACCCCCATCTCAAAATATGTTGTTCCAGGGACCCCCCCTAGAAGCAAAGATTTGAGTTACAAACGTTCAAAGATTTGCACACGTTTTCACGATGTTTCAAAAAAATAGCAGATCTACAAGCTCATAGCGCGGCACTCGGTGTCGCGCTATGAGCTTGTAGATCTGCAGAGGTGCTATGTCTGTTCCTGATGATCAGTGGTGGAAAGTAACTAAGTACATTTACTTAAGTACTGTACTTAAGTACAATTTTGAGGTATCTGTACTTTACTTGAGTATTTCCAATTTCCAATACTTTTACTTCTACTCCACTACATCTCAGAGGCAAATATTGTACTTTTACTCCACTACAATTAAGTGAAAACTTTGGTTGCTAGTTACTTTTTTTTCAGTATATAAATTATGATATTATGAAACATACATTTAACCACTTTAGCCCTATTTTATACCTAAGCTATTTGAAAATAGCCGATCTACAAGCTCACAACGCGTCGCATCGCGACGCGTTGTGAGCTTGTAGATCTGCTATTTTCAAATATTTAGTACTTTTACTTTTGGTACTTTAAGTACATTTTGATGCCAATACTTTTGTACTTTTACTGAAGTAAATTTTTAATTCTGGACTTTTACTTGTAACAGAGTATTTTTATATTGCAGTATTGGTACTTATACTTAAGTAAAGAATTGGAGTACTTTTTCCACCACTGCTGATGATGACCAACGCATGTTGTGCGCATGCTTTGCGTGCGTGCGTGCGTGCGCACGCGCACATGTGCTCCAAGATGAATGGAGAGAGCCCTCCTGTCAGGAGAAGTAATGACAGGGCATGGAGCAGCTAAGCAGCTTGACGTTACAATGAGAGACCCCCATTTGTTTGTCATTTACAGTGCCTCAGCGCTTAGGCACACAATGTCCCCTAATAATGACACGGCAGCCGTTGCTCTTATGCTCCGCACATGTTTGTTGGGTCACCGCCGCGCGTCGTCACACAAAAGCGTGAGTGTGTGGCGGTACAGACCAGTGGTTCTCAACCTGTGGGCCGGGACCACCACGGGGGTCCCCCACATGATTTTTCGCCAGATGACAGCGAAGTGACAATTTAAGTAACCTTTTAATACCAAAAAGCAAGAAAAAAAGCAAAGAAAAAGACAATAAATGCATCAAAAGTAATCAACAAACTATACTATCAAAACTCTGTTCCTCAAACATTGTCTGATTATATAAGAAAGAGGCATAAATTATGAAAATAGCAGATCTACAAGCTCACAACGCCTGTGAGCTTTTAGATCTGATATTTTCACAATAGTTATCTGTGGAACCGAGTCAAACTAAATGCAATTGCCTCAACTCCCACCAGTTCAAATATGATTATTTTGGGGGGTCCCCAGTTCCAATATGATTATTTTGGGGGGTCCCCAGTTCCAATATGATTATTTTGGGGGGTGCCCAGTTCCAACATGATTATTTTGGGGGGTCCCCAGTTCCAATATGATTATTTTGGGGGGTGCCCAGTTCCAATATGATTATTTTGGGGGGTCCCCAGTTCCAATATGATTATTTTGGGGGGTCCCCAGTTCCAATCTGATTATTTTGGGGGGTGCCCATGCAGTTCCAATATGATTATTTTGGGGGGTCCCCAGTTCCAATATGATTATTTTGGGGGGTGCCCATGCAGTTCCAATATGATTATTTTGGGGGGTCCCCAGTTCCATTATGATTATTTTGGGGGGTGCCCAGTTCCAATATGATTATTTTGGGGGGTCCCCAGTTCCAATATGATTATTTTGGGGGGTCCCCAGTTCCAATATGATTATTTTTGAACCACTGGTATAGGTTAATGTGATCCGTTATCATCGGGGGGGGACATTACCTCGGTTGATCCTGTAAACGCCACTTTGTCGATGCCCATGTGTGAGGCGATCGCCGCTCCTGCCGTTGGCCCGAATCCTGGCAAAATATTGATGACTCCCGCTGGAAACCCGGCCTGTCAAAACAATATGGGAGGAAACAAGCTTTTAGAGGAGATGACAGCCAGAGCCAAGCTAAACCACAGGCAGTGTGAGAGGGGGGGGGGGATCCGGACCCAACCCAACCTCCCTACCAAGCAGGCCCGACACAGAATCTACAGAACATTAAAAAAAAGAAGAAAAAAAAAAAAGAAGAAGCAAACAGACACGGAGGCTCCGAAAAAGATTGGGGCGAGGCCCTGCGAAGCGAGAGATAACAGAGAGGGCTGCACTAACTGGCTTTCTACAACAGTTCAATTAGTTCGATTGAACTGTTGTAGAAAGCCGGTTTGTGGGGTAATTTTGGGGGTGATCTATCCCTTTAACATAGTTAACCACTTAAACCCCATATGGGGAGTCCCTCAGCGCTCAATACTAGTGTCTTGTCAGTTTTCTGTCATTGTGGGGAAAGCTTTTCGCTGAAAATAGCAGATCTACAATCTACACTGTACCGATGCTGGGGTTTAACCCATTAAGACCTGAGGCGATTCATTAAAAAAAATCTAAATCTCAACAGTTTTTTGAAAAAAATCTGGAAAATACTTTTTCACGATTTTTCAAAAATAGCAGATCTACAAGCTCGTAGCGCGGCACTCGGTGCCGCGCTATGAGCTTGTAGATCTGCTATTTTTGAATAGCCCAAAGAAATCTTAAAATGAGACGCAGATGCGTCCCCGGTCTTAATGGGTTAAGTGGTTAGAATAGCTGATCTACAAGCTCATGACATTGTGAGCTTGTAGAAACCTCACGTCTCAAAACTGTTACTTTTCACGATTCAAATTCAAAAGTATCAAAAGGTTGCAGATCTACGGCACAAGCTCGAAATGCTTTGTTTTCGCGCCGCTTTTCCCAGCTTGTAGATCTGCTACTTTTGATGTTTTCGTGTGACGCTGTAGCGTGATCAAGTAGGGCGTTAATTTTACGAAAAAAAACATAAAAAGAATATGGAGATAAGAGTTTTTTTTTGCCCCAACAGCAACTTCTTTCTTTTGTTGTTGTTTTGTCCGGTGTTTTTATTGTGATATGGGATCCCCCTTGGGTCTGAAATAGAGATTGAATTGAACAGAATTGATATAGAAAATGTGCGTCTAGGTTATTCGAATAAAGTACATGGCTAGTCGCAGCGCTATACTCCGTGCTCGTATACTATTGATTGACAATGGTGCACTGTAGAGTGTTTTATACCTCTTTGATCAGAGCGCCCATGTAGAGGCAGGTCAGTGTGAGGCAGGTCAGTGGTATATATATATATATATGGTTTTATACCTCTTTGATCAGAGCGCCCATGTAGAGGCAGGTCAGTGGCGTCTGCTCGGCGGGTTTGATGACCACTGTGTTCCCACACGCTAGCGCCGGACCCAGCTTCCACGCCGTCATCATCAAGGGGAAGTTCCACTGCACACACACACACACACACACACACACACACACACATTTATATTGCTATACGTGTGAGAGACAACGATTTTATGAATGTCATTTTTAACCCTATACCGCCTAAAGCAAGTGGTTCTCACAATTCTTTCATGTCAAGGACCCCCAAATTGATATATATTTGGTATATATTTGATATTTTTCCCCCCAAAAAAAAATCTAAAATAGCAGGTCTACAAGCTCGCAGTGCGGCACGAAGTGACGCGCTGTGAGCTTGTAGATCTGCTATTTTTTAATAGCCAACGTATAAATCAATGTGGTTAAAATGATTGTGATGTAAAAGTACAAAAGTATTGGCATCAAAATATACTTAAAGTACCAAAAGTAAAAGTACTAGTGTTTGAAAATAGCAGTATCTACAATCTCACAACGCGTCGCGACACGTTGTGAGCTTGTAGATCTGCTATTTTCAAATAGCCTGCGTATAAAATAGGGGCTAAGGTATGTTTTATGATATCGTAATTTATATCCGCAAAGTAACTAGTAACTATAAGTTTTCAAATAATTGTAGTGGAGTAAAAGTACAATGTTTCCCTCTGAGATGTAGAGGAGTAGAAGTAAAAGTATTGCAAATCGGAAATACTCTAGTAAAGTGAAAAGTAACTGTAGTAATTGCACTTAAGTATAGTACTTAAGTGCATGTACTTAGTTACTTTCCACCACTGCGCGCGCGCGCGCGCACGCACACACACACACACAGGAAGAAGGACATCACGCATCTGACTCGACACACTGGGTGGTCACAAGTCAAACCCAATAAGTCATTGCTGTTAGTCACTTTACTCTCATTTTTAACTCTGTCTAAACACAACGTCGAGAGAAAAAAGGGGTTTTCGGCACTTCCACGGTATTTCTCTCTCTCTCTTCCCCACCGCCACAGCACGGGGGAAATTGCAACACATGTGCAATACTTAGAGCCCGTATCACTGTATTACACACACAGGCCTGTGTTATTTCTGCCTTACACGGGAACCCATGGGGCTCCGGCGTACAGAACCACATGCTCTCTCTAAGCTCTTGCACAATCGACACTCATGCTCTTACAGCACACAGGAAAATCCAGAGTGTCAATGGAACTCTGTTAAGTGTAACAAACGTTATTTTTTTACACTTTCGGGGCTTAAATCCACGCTCCGGACTTTTACTATGCGAGTGTCTATTTCTCATCCATTTTTCACTTCCTTTTTTTTCTCACCGTTCTCCCTTTACTGAAACCCTGCAAAGTCGCTCAGTTTGCTCTGCTTTATCTCTCCTAGCTTTTCATTCTGTTTATATCTCATAATCTCTCCCTCCCCCCCTCCCTCCCTCTCTCTCTCTCTCCCCCTCTCTCTCTCCCTCCGTCTCAACTGGCACCTCTATTCGCTGAGCGTGCCAACGGATTTACCCAAATATACACTGATTTACAGTACGTCACAGAATTCCAGGAAACGAGAACAATGTTTTCAGCGAATGGGCAATGTCTCTGTCCCTTACCTCACCACCAACCATTTCCTTTAACCAACTGAAGCCCTATCTTCAAAAAAAAACAACTGCAAAGTTAGCAGATCTACAAGCTCACGGCGCGGCTTGCACCGTGGCGCACCGTGAGCTTGTAGATCTGCTAGTTTCATCGCGGGTGTCAGCCCTGCGTGAGCTCATACTTACAGGGATGATTTGCCCACACACTCCGATTGGCTCGTGTCTGGTGAATGTTAGGTACTCTCCATCTGTGGAGACACACACACACACACACACACACACACACACACACACACACACACACACACACACACACACACACACACACACACACACACACACACACACACACACACACACACACACACACACACACACAGAAAAGAAAGAAAATCAGGGCCATTATCGTTTTAAGCTTAAATGTTTTGGAAACCGATACTTCGATGTTGCACCAAGAGTGCAATCATTTCTTCAGTACCAATTGATGTTAGCTTCACATTAAACGTGTTTCTCACAAAACATTTCTCTCTGTGGAGGGGATGAACTCTCTCTCACACACGCACGCACGCACGCACACACACACGCACACGCACACGCACACGCACACACTGCTCCAAAAACACACCCAAACAAGTGAAAGTGATGAGTGTGACTAAGGAAAGAGGTGTCACCCGGTGGCTCATTCCTCTTGCATGACACCAAGTTAAAAAAAAAAGAAAAGTGGCACTTACTACAAAGAGGGTGTGTCACGCTTATTCATTGTCTGCAGTGGTACTAAACACTGGAAAAACTGTGTGTGTGTGTGTGTGTGTGTGTGTGTAGTGTACCACACAATGTGACAGTAGCCACTTTCATAAAGAGATACCGCAATTTAGTGGCATAATGAAGAGTCATCATTAACCACATCATGAACCCTGATTGTGTCCATATTCTGAGCATGTCACAATAAGCCAACATCTGGCCAAAATAGAATAGCAGATTACGCAAGCTCAATTTGTGTCGCAACACAATGTTGAGCTTGTAGATTGGCTATTTTTGGTGTAGAGGGGGGGGGGGCAAAGTACAGACCCCCTAGGGGACCCATGGTCATCGTCTCTGTTGGGTGGAAACGTGGAAATGTCGGTTGAAATGTCCAAAACGGTTAAACGTGTCGCGAAGCGACGCGTTTAACCGTTTCGGACATTTCAAGCTTGGACATTTCAAGCTTTTCGAGCTTGTAGATCTGCTACTTTTGATGCTTTTTTTTTGATGACCAGTGGACCGGAAGGCAGCGGTTCCGGTAGGAGACACAAAGGACTCGGAGACTCTTTGTGTCTCCTATAGGAACCGCTGCCGGTCATCAAATTATTGGTTTAGGAACGAGACGAAAACAAATATATATATATATATATATATCCATGAATTCAAATCTCCATGGGGTGACTAAGCAATAGCAAAAAAAGTCATTTTGGGGGTGAACTACCCCTTTAAGTGGCTACGGCCAGCTTTACTTTTTGTACACAGAACCAAACAGAGCTGCAGCTCCAGTGTTGTGGAATCAGAGGCTGTGCACAAACAGCATCTGACAGCTGTTGTTGTTGGTACAAATATAGACTTTATTTTTCACACACACAAAAAAAAAACACCAACACAAAATGGACTGACGGTCACTGAGGCTCTGCAAACCTATAAGGCTGTTTTTCCAAAAAATAAGTGGAGTTTGGTGGTGTTTATTGTGTTGTGTTTCTTCAACTTAACCCATTAAGTTTTCTAAATCCTAATGCCTTAAAAAATATATAAATTCAAAGATTTGCACACATTTTCACGATTTTACAAAAATGGCAGATCTACAAGCTCGTAGCGCGGCACTCGGTGCCACGCTACGAGCTTGCAGATCTGCTATTTTTGAATAGCCTAAAGAAATCTAAAAAATGACACGGATGCGTTCCCGGTCTTAATGGGTTAACCACTTAAACCCTATACTCTGTCGATTGTGGGGTTCCCCAGGGGTCGCTTCTTAGCGCCCCTCTTTTTCCCCTTTACACCAAATCAAATGTGTCGATTCATGACACGTTTTGTGAGCTCGTACTGGTTAGATCTGCTGTTTTTGCATAATGTTTGCCTATTTTCTGCTGAATGTTCATCGATTGGGAATGATATGTCCAGAATAGAGCAGGGGTCTTCAACAGGGGGGGGTCCAGGACCCCTAGGGGCATCTCAGAGACACATACCACCAGCTTGTAGATCGGGGGGGGGGGGGGGGGGGGGGGTGGCAGACCAAGTACCGAAGTATTGAGGGTCTAAGTGGTTAAATGTCTGAAAACACACATTTAACATGAATCCAATATATAGTGTTGGGGTCCCTGCTTCGTCTCTCTCTCTCTCAGCTAGGGGGTCCTTGGCCTGAAAAACGTTGAAGACCCCTGCTATAGGGTTCACGTGGTCAAACAGTTAAATTACCCCCCCCCCCCTCATCCTATAACCTGAATGGCAGGCTTTTAGGCCGCTCTGCTGCGCTGGTGGCGGTCTACCTTCAGGACAGCCCCATCATTAGTGTCCAGATTTATAACTGGCCTGGGAGCAGGCCTGTTTACCTTCTCAACCCCTTCAAGCGTTCATCTCTCCACCAAGACCCCCATAAAGAAGTCTAGCTGCTTGCCTGATGGCTTCCATTTCATCAGCAGTGAAGAGTCTTATGTTATATGTTGTATGATTTACTGGGTGTGTTTGACGCATAACATGAGTTATTATCCATTAATACCACCGGTTAAAACAAAACAAAAAAAGATTATTTGAATGTATGTATTATATACGTATTAGACAATCGGGCTAATATTAGCTGAGCACTGATTTAGCACTGTATCTTTTCTTGAAGGCCTACTATTGTCTATTTTAGTTGTTTACAGCACTGCAGGGTAGCCTAGGTAGCCTATAACACAAAAAGCAAAAATATGGAGATAAGCGGTTTCTGCCCGATAGCAACGAGTTTGTCCATCGTAAATAGTGCATTTTCTAACCGGTTAACGGTTATTTAACCGTTAACCAGTTTCTATCAAACAATCACGAAGGGACAAAATAAAAAAATCCCTCAAAAAGACGTGTGCAGTCAGTGTGTGAGCTTACCCATTGGAATGGACGTGCCGTGGATCTTGTCGGCGTATCCAGCAAAGTATCTGAGAGTCTTTATGGTTCCCTGGAGGTCGACAAACAGGGTGGGCAGGAACGGTTTCCCGCTGTCCAATGACTCTATCGTCTGAAGGGAGTGGAGGGGAAAAGGGAGACATGGTTGGGAAACATCGTAACAGAACGAATCCTAATATAATTTTCGACTCCCCAGCTCCGAGTGTTTCCCTCGTCTCGAGAGTGAAACACCATCCTAAGATAACATCAACCTACGCACAAGCCCTTAAGTTATGGCACTTGCGTTCCTTTTAACTAACACAATAAAGTGGTTGAGATGATTTAATACCATCGTAAACACATGAAAAAAAAGATCTTAGCCGGGCCCCCACACGAAAAAAAAAGGGGGCAATATTTTCTTTCATAGTCCATTACTTAAGAGTACAGATGTGGTCAGTGTTGCTGCTAGTAGTTAAGGCTGTGTTCAGACTGGCAGCCCCCCGTATCCCAAATGTCTGGCCTATCCATAGGAATCACACTGGCTTTTATCAAGTCCGAACGGCTAAAAAACACACAAACACATTTTTTTGCTGCACAGGTTTGAACCACATTCCTACAGTAGACGTGGTTTGAAATCGTCTCTGTCGGGGGGCGGGGAAACCTCACATGTCCGAAACCGTTACTTTTTTTCAGGATTCCGCGTTTCGAGCTTGTAGATCTGCTACGTTTGTGTAGCCTCGATCTCCAGTCTTTTATTTTTTAGTTTTGCTCAAAAATAAGAGTCTGGACCAGCGCGTCGACGTTCCTGGAATAGGAAGGCGTTTCATTTCCCCCAACCAACCAGAGTGCAGTGGGCGTCGCTCCAAATGCTGTGACGTCAGGGCTCTCAATGTGCTGCATTGGAGGAGGAGGGGCATGGGGCGGGGTGGGGGATGACGGGACAGATCGGTGAACCAATGGGATCTGACGGATTTTTTTTCCCGGAGATTTTGAACCCGCCCCTCTATGCCAGATGCAGCCTACTTTTGTGTGACGCAAGTAGGGCGTTAATTTACGGGGGGGGGGGGGGACGGAAAAAGTTAGAATACGGGAGATAAGAGGTTTCTGCCCGACAGCGAGAAACGCAATTTTGAATCTGATTTCGAACGACATGCCTCGGTCTGGAGGACCCTTCGAACCACTGAAGCCAGATTTATACTTTGTCGTTTACACAACGGCGTTTCTCCCCGAAAAAAATACCTGAAACTATGTCTTTATGTCGTTACCGCAGCAGCAACTAGCACGATTTGTCGACAATGTATGAATACACACATCTGATCTGATCACTGCGCAATTAACAGCAGTGTGGACAGCAGTGGTGAAAAGTAACTAAGTATATTTACTCAAGCACTGTATTTAAGTACAGTTTTGAGGTATTTTTTACTTTACTGCAGTATATCCAATTTCCAATACTTTTTTACTTCTGCTCCACTACATCTCAGAGGAAAATATTGTACATTAACTCCACTACAATTATGTGAATCTTTAGTTACTAGTTACTTTGCAGATTTGTATCATTATTACAAAACCTACATTAACATCTTCAGCCCTATATATATATATATACACGTCGGCTATTTTCCAAGGATTTCTATACGTCTATTGAAATGGGACATTTCTGCGCAAATGAGTAGGCTACTTTTACTTTTGGTACTTTAAGTACATATTGATGCCAATACATTTGTACTTTTACTCAAGTTAACTTTGAATATCGAACTTTTACTTGTAACAGAGTATTTCTACATTGTGGTATTGATACTTTTACCTAAGTAAAAAACCCTGTGTGTTACTATACTTGCGAGGACCACGTATAGTCAAATTTGAAGAAATATACATTGTGAGGACCGTTTTCCTGGTCCTCACAAGACAAATGGTAGTTTTATAGTTAAAAAAATATTTTTAGAGATACGTTTACAATTAGAAAAACATTCAGGTTAGGATTAGACATTTAGAGGTTAGGTTTAGGGATTGGAATTAGAGTTAAACATGATTTATACTTAGTTGCGCGGCAGTGTCATGCACCGAAAAATAGCCGATCTATAAGCTCACAACGCGTCGCAGCGCGACGCGTTGTGAGCTTATAGATCGGCTATTTTTCGGCTTTAGGCTTACGGTTAAAATGGCAATTATAATTTTTTATATGGCATTCATAACATGGCTGTCCTAAAGTGTTGATGTCCTCACAAGTATAGTAATACAAAAATGTGTGTGTGTGTGTGTGTGTGTGTGTGTGTGTGCGTGCGCGTGTACTCACTGCTAGATAGACACTGTCTCTCTCCACCAGGTCGGCCAGTTTGTGCAGCAGTCTCCCGCGCTCCGAGGCGTCCATCCTCCTCCACACCGAGCCCATGGAGAACGCCTGACGGGCCGCCTGCACCGCCTTGTCTACGTCCGCCTATAAGGAGACGTTTTCAATGACATAAATCGTTGTTATTCACGAACATTTCCATGTCAACGACCCCCCCACATTGTTATCGTTGCTGTCGGGGCAGAAACCGCTTATCGCCATATTCTAACATCACAAAATAGCAGATCTACAAGCTCATAGCGCGGCACCGAGTGCCGCGCTATGAGCTTGTAGATCTGCTATTTTGTGACAAATCGTGAACGTTCGCGCAAATCTTTGAATGTATGTTTTTTTAAAGCGAACGTTTGTAACTCAAATCTTTTGGTATTTTTGGGTAAATTAACGCCCTGCTTGATCATACTACAGCGTCACACACAAAAGAAAGTATCCAAAGTAGCAGATCTACAAGCTCGAAACGTGGTTTTTGAGCTTGTAGATCTGCTACTTTGGCTGTTTTTGAATTTGAATGCTGAAAAGTACAGTTTTGGACATAACGAGGTTTCCACCCGACAAAGACGATATGTATAAGGCCATGGACCCCCCCCCCCCCCCCCCCCCCCAATTGAAAAGATTATGTGCCAGGGACCGTCATAAGAGAAGATTGGTCAACAATTTTGTCTAACGTTCTTCCAAAATAGCCGATCTACAAGCTCACAACACAATCGGCTATATTTGAATAGCCGGGGGGGGGGGGGGGGGAATGGCACTTACAGAACCAGTGCCATAGACCAATAATCACACAACGGCCATTTTGCTCTTCTTTCACACCTGGGGGGCGTCATATACTGGGTGGGTGGGAACTAGCACCCACCCCCACCCCAAGTGTGAAAGAACACCAAAATGGCCGCCGCGTGAAGAGGGCTAATAAACAGGTGTTTCTCCGTACCCCTCGGACTAGAATGAACCCCCCCCATACACACACACACACACACACACACTTGTGAAGACGTCAACGTTTTTAGGACGGTGGTTTCGTGAATGCTATATTTATGTTTTAAGATGTTGCCATTTCTAACCGTAACCCTAAAGCATAGCATAGCAGATCTACAAGCTCGCGCTTGCGACGTGTTGTGTGAGCTTGTAGATCTGCTATTTTCTGTTTTTTTTTTGTAGATCCGCTATTTTCAATGCATGACACCGGCGTACTACGAAAACATTAGATTCATAACCTAGTATGAATCTTTTTTCTTTTCTTTTCTTTTTTACCATGATAAAACCACAATGTCTATTTCTCATATTCCACAGTGCATGCAATGGGGACACTTGGCTCTCACAAGTACATAGTAATACAAGTACACACACACACACACACACACACACACAACCCCCCCCCCCCCAACCTCCCCTTTCTGCCTGTTCCCCCCTTTATTCCACCCAGAGGTGCTGATTTAGGGAAAGACCAGAGACACTGCCAGGGTAACCAAACCACATTAGACTAAACTCATCCATTCCCGCCGTTTGCTTTTCTTAACCCATTAAGACCGGGAACGCATCTGTGTCTCATTTTACGATGTCTTTGGCTATTCAAAAACAGCAGATCTACAAGCTCATAGCGCGGCACCGAGTGCCGTGCTATGAGCTTGTAGATCTGCTATTTTTTGAAAAATCTTTGAATATATATATTTTTTTAAAGTGAATATTTTTAACTGAAATCTTTGCTTCTGGGGGGTTCTACAAATGTCTTCTAAATCCTAACAGTTTTTTTGAAGAGACTTGTGTTGCTATATCAGTGGTTCTCAAACTTTTTCACGTCAAGGACCTCCAAAATGTGTATGTATTTGGCCAAGGACCCCCATCTCAAAATGTTTTGTTCCGGGGACCCCCAGAAGCAAAGATTTGAGTTACAAATGTTCGCTATAAAAAAAAAATATATATATATATTCAAATATTTGCAC